>NW_014569971.1:31108-32077 GCF_001313835.1 Polistes canadensis
TAATCTAACTATTGACAAAACAAAACTCGTTAAATATTGCATTACTTTCAATCAAATATTCTCAACAAACTAACCAAAGTATGAATAATACATCCAAACGAATAACCATACTCAAAATTGAGACACCAATTTCAACTTGTTATATAATAACCCTAGTTCAATAAACTTTTAGTTGATCCTTGCAAAAAATCTTATAGCTAACTTTGAAACCTAGATCTACATGATTCAGATTGGTTTAACTGTTGGCAAGTTGGCGTGCAGGTCGACTAGGCTTACTAACGTGAACAGGTGGATGGCAGAGGTCAAACCTAACGTCGAATTGCATAGCGCGTACCAAGTTGCAGGAAACTAGTCGTAAATCGAGTTGAGTTCGAGGTGCTTCACCGTGGGCGCCGATATAACGGTGACGGTCGGGTCGCTTGTGGCCTCCTTTCTGTTCCATTCTTTTTATTTTTATTCTTCTTCTTCTTCTTCTTCTTCTTCTTATTTTCTCATGTCAGAGGGACACGCGTGCGCTCATTCTTTGACTCCTCTTCATCGGTTAACCGAACGATACATCTAACTGTACATAACATATATTCGCTTGTATTATCCTACCTCTTTTTAAACTTCTGAACGAAGTTTCGTAATATTCTAAGATTATACTTTTATTTTTCTCTGTGTATAATATAATTATAATATATTAATAAAAGTGTCACAGGGAAGTTGGAGGTAATTTTATTTAATAATTTTATTTTTTAGACGCGATAAACAATTAATTGAATTATAATATATATTAATATAAGTGTCTCAGGGAAATTGGAGACACTTTTATTTCATAATTTTATTTTTTGAAAGAGATAAACAATTAATTGAATTATAATATATATAAATATTAATTGTCCAACTTCCCTGAGACACTTTTATTTAATAATTTTATCTTTTGAACGCGATAAATAATTAATTGAATTATAATATATATAAATATTA
>NW_014569971.1:32442-34768 GCF_001313835.1 Polistes canadensis
AATATATATAAATATTAGTTGTCAAACTTAGCTGAGACACTTTTATTTAATAATTTTATCTTTTGAACGCGATAAATAATTAATTGAATTATAATATATAGAAATATTAATTGTCCAACTTCCCTGAGACACTTTTATTTAATAATTTTATCTTTTGGAAGAGATAAACAATTAATTGAATTATAATATATATAAATATTAATTGTCCAACTTCCCTGAGACACTTTTATTTCATAATTTTATCTTTTGAACGCGATTAACAATTAATTGAATTATAATATATATATAAATATTCTAAGATTATATATACTTATGTGCCGAGGGTGATGCAACCTACCCTTAGTAAAAATAATAAAACACTCCCGGAAATAACAATAAAATTTATAACAGAACGAAGTCCTAATAAAAAGAAGAAGAAGAAGATACTTCTGTGTGTGTGTGTTAGTCAAAATATTCCACAAGTCGTACAACATATTAGATTAGATACGTAAATATACGTACACACGTATACGAATCACTATGATATTTATATGTACCGTTGTAAATAATGAGGAGACCCTTTGGCGGTGCAAGATATCATCCTATATTTTATCATCTACCTACGCCTAATTAACTATATAATTTTTGTTGTTATTGTTGTTCTTCTTCTTCATTTTCCTTCTCCTTATTATAAGGATGAAAAAATAAATGGGGATGAATCGACATATATTTATTATTCTATTGGTGCATAAATAATACGATGTTTTTTTTTTGTTATTTATTTAAATAAAATCCTAGACACGCTTGACTGAATCCAACGATTAAAAATAATAATAATAAAAATAATCTATCGATTTTTTTCAATAAAAAAATTCGTATCGAATGAATGATATTAAATATCGGATTTCTTTTTTCTGTATATACTGTCACAATCAATCTAATATTATTTAACACATTGCATTTAGTCCGTAAAATGTTAGTTTGCCAATGAGAATGTTGAAATTGACGAACTACTCATCGATAATAGTCATCGGGTTACGTCAAGACGAAAGATCGTGATTGAAACAACTATCTGACATGATTAAAGAAAAAGAAATGTCGATGACTAATATAAAAAAGAAAAAAAAAAAAGAAAAAAAACAAGTACAACAAGGCTGTTGCTATTTCGAGAAAACATTTTTGAGATTTTAGTTCTAAATCTTATCCAGGTCGAGTTCGTTTCTCGCGTGTCTTCTTCTCTTGGAATCACTCGTCAGGATTGCTAACCGCAACGAAGAAGAACTACTCTGCAATTACGATTACCTTTAAGTTGTCGAGAAGAACCAGCACCACCATCACCATCACCACCACCACCACTACCACCACTACTACCATTACTACTACCGTGTGTGTATCTTACGTGTTCACTTAAATTCACATGTGCCTTCGGATATTCTCGAGGAAACAAACTGGTGTCTTCTTGCATAACGATGACGTTGTGGAAAAATATCGGTATTCACCGTTGCGCAAGAAAAGAAGAGAAAGAGAGAGAGAGAGAGAGAGTATATAAGTACTTTTATTCAAAGAAATAAATACCGAGGGAAAAAGAATCCGACTCGTTTGAGGACGAGAACGAATACAAGCGATTAATGTCTCGACGACAACACGTGGTAAAATAAAAATATATATAAGAAAACAAAAATTAAAGAGAAGATAACGGTAAGGTTTTACGAGTTTTATTTTTTCGCATAGGACATAAAACGTTTACTTGTTAAAAAAAAAGACAAATATATATATATATATATACAGACACATACATATGTATATATGTGCACATACGTGTACAAGTTCTTAACTTTCGCATAGATTTATTATAAAAAAAAGAAAACCTATGATAAAAGAATGAGACCAGTCCAATGAAATTATTTCTCTCTCTCTCTTTCTCTCTTTTTCTGTACTTTATTCTCGAGAAGAAAGTAATTGAAAAATATGAGGATACGTTAGCTACCGACCTAACGGATACAGCCATACAATAAATCCTTTAACGAAAGTAAAAGAAAGGATTTAGAATTTGTATTGTTGTCTAAAAGCTCGAAGTATATGATCTATGTAGTACCATCTTCCACAAAATTCTTTCCTTCGAACTGGCACGTTGTCATCCCTATGAAAATATTTTTTATTCAATATTAATTTAAAATTATAACGTTCTGATTTTACACTATTTTTATATATTTTATATAATTATGTGTATGTGATGACTTCGAAGGGAAGGGGTAAAATTTTTCATCTAATAAAAAATAAAATTAAAATATTAATTAATATTCAAAGTACGTGAAAATGTATGTAATGTTTAAATAAATGTATATGC
>NW_014569971.1:35733-71493 GCF_001313835.1 Polistes canadensis
TTAATATATATATATAGATATGTATTTTTTAAGCAAATGTACTTTGCATTATTTTTACTTTAATCGAAATACACCTTTCTTAGAGAAGAAGATGAAGAAGAAAAAAACAAATTGTTTGTAATAAATTGTCGTCATTCTACTTGCAAATGTGTATAAAAATCATGAAATTTAATCATTCATTTTCGTTGTTAATTCCTAATAACCCTGCAAATAATTTCAAAATTTCAACATTACGTTCAAGATAATCTTTGTATGATATTAAATAATTCAGGTGTTCTAGGTACTCACTATTCGTTTTTTAAACTATGACTAATAGTTTAAAGTTCAATGTAAAAAAAAAAAATAAAAGATCTTATCGTAGAAAATACGTGCAAATTTTCAATCGTTTGTTATAACATAATCTATAATCCTTTATTAAAAGCAACTCGTTTATAAAAGATGATGATCTCCTCGGTGTTAAATAATCCAGGTGTTCTCTGAACAATCTCTTAGAGTTTATAGTTTATGACTAATAGTTACATTGACAGACGATCAAGCATCGGCTCGCGCTAGTAATTATCGTAGTTCGTTCGCCACCTCGGGCAGCTACTCGATAGACAGTAAGTAAGTATATACATATATATATACATATATATATATATATACAGAGTGTCCTGTAACAACTAAAAATGAACACGAAATAATTCTCTACGTATAAAAAATTCAACAAATAAATCAATTAATGTGATATCAAAATGTTTAAAAAATTTGTTAAGTAAACGAATAGACAAATTTTATATTCGAAACATTACCAGAGTACTTTTCTATCGATTTTATTTTTATTCTTATCAAACGTGTGTCTCTTTTAATTTTCCAAAACAACACAAGCAATTAACTTATAATTATCAAACAAATTTTCATTTCTACAATGTTGATTTTGTTTATCATATAAAATTATTTCCTGTTCGTTTAATAGTTATATCAATTACAGGATCACCCTGTATATCATTAGATTGGTAAACCAAGTATATGAAGTATATACTTCAAAGTTAAGGGAATATTTTATATGAGTTAGAAAGGAGACAAACGTTATGCCCTCCTATGCATGTTATATCGCGTTATCCAAGTATTTAACGATATAATTGTCTGCTTCGTGTCGTGCCAGAGGCATGATCGCGAAAAACGACGAGGAGTAGTATATCGTGAATGTATAGTTAATTAGGTACTCGATCATCGGCCAGTAAACCGAACGATTAACGAGCGAACGCGGCCATTGATGCGAAAGACCAGACTTTACACCACCCCCTCAATCCCCCTTTTTGCATTCGGAATGACTATCGTAAAACTACAAGTATCTACTATTACTATTACATGCATAGATATACTTCTGTTGTGTGTATGTATGTGTGGCTTCGTTAGCCAACTGGATGAGACACGAACTGGTATCTTATTTTCTACATCTTAAAAAAAAAAGAAGAAACCCCAGGTGTAAATATTTTTTACGACAAATATACAGAGGGGAGGGAAACCAACGAAAATTACGTGGACCCTGGATCGATTCGATACCCGGAAATTAGTCGAAACATAATCATATTTGTTTAACTTATTCTTTTCGAGACACGATTTCTAATTTATTGTTCTATTATTATTGCATTTGTATTATAAACTTGTATTTTTATTCACAAAATTTTTACGAACGAATTCTTCACAATTATGCGAATATAATTTATAATACTATATTATCTTTATCCTGAATAAATATATTCCAATTGATTTTTTGTTGTTTTTTTTATCGTTTAACAATGTATCTTCGAATATCGATGATCTATGGATATTTTATTACGATTACATATATTTTTCCAAAATGATTCACGAATCAACCGATCAAATAACGCGAATAATTATGATGGAAAAGTAAACGAAATTCGAGATTAACCGAAGTGAAATATAATATACAAAGATCGGATAGGTAGAGAGAGAGAAAGAAACAAAAAAAAGAAAATCATTCTGGGAAATCTATTTAATTCGATCTATTTACGTGTGTGTTAATAACCAGCAGTACTGGGGCAAATTTCATGCAACTTCTTTTAAAAGTAAAACACACACACACACACACCCGGGATTCAAATGTTTTTTTTTCTAACGTTCGTTTGCTCGTTCGTTTCGATTCCGCAATTAGAGTTACCTATCGGCATGTAAGAAAAAGATAGAAAAATAGATAAAAAGTAAGAAAGAAAGAGAGAGAGAAAGAGAAAGAGAAAAGGAAACGACAGGACAGTCGTGCCGAGACACGTTAGCCCTCGAGCTATCGTTTGCCTTCACCCGTTCTAAAGTCGAAGCAACAGAACTCGAGTTTTATCGGTCGCCGGTCTATCTGCACGCATGACCGAATCGTTTCGTGACTTCCCTCCTTCCTTTCGAGTTAAATAAAATAAACAACAAAACAAAATTATGATCTATTTTACGTAAACCCTGGATATATATATATATATATCTTAATAAAGTAGCTACTGAAAAATATCACATTTGAAAAAATCTAACAATAAGTGAAAGGAAAACTTCTTGTTAACCGTGCCGCTACTAAATTTGTATATATATATATATATCATTCTGTAATCATAATTAATTAATGAATTATTTCTCCAACAATAGATAGAGAGACAAATCTATTCGTCAACAGGTTTCTCATTTAGCGCGTGGGTCGTACACAAGCTGCCCACTTGAAATTGAAAATTTTCGTCATTTACAGGACGTTGATACGAAATAATACAATCGTCAAAGAACAATTCGATTTGAATAAATGTTATATAATATTATTATAAGAAAAAATCAGCCAAATAAAATGATACGATTTTTTGTTGTTGTTGTTTTGTTTTTTATTTTATATCTATATATTATTTTATTAGTCTCACAAAACGAAACTTTAATATCCGTTGTCAGGAGGAAACGTAAACGCATTAAATTGAACATTGGGTTGTATAGTTTCGAGTGGGAGTAATGGCACGGAAAGAGCAAATTGAAAGCAAAGATAGCGCCAGGAGGGAAGCGATATACCGCGAGAAATCTCGTTGGGGAGCGCCAAGAGAGAAAAAGAGAGAGAGAGAAAGAGAGAGAGAGAGCCTATTCGACTAGTTTCTTGCTCGTGAACATCGGATATTTGTGCTGGTGTGTCGACCTAGTGCATCTAAATATAGAGTCCACCTCTATCAACAAAGAAAACCTACACATTTACTTATATATATATATATATATATATATATATATTATTTTATTCATCGAAGAAACCCTCGGAGTATCCCTTGTGCACATAGTCCGCTAGAATAGTTGATTTAAATTCGACTTCTTTGTCGACCTGTAACCAAAATAAACCGCATCTGTTGCTGCTGCTGCTGCTGTTGCTGCTACATTTCGCAAACAAAAAACGTGCAAAACTTACACTTTTCTTCGTTCGTTGACTTTCAATTTAAATATCTAAATTTATGATCTACAGATAAATGCGTATAAGACAGGAAGAGAAGGGTGGGAGTAGATGAAGGGGGATTATATTTCTCTCATGCTTACCATGTCGAATATTTTGGGGTTTTTTTTTTTCACTGTTCCTATATCTTCGTCGAAGGCTACTCTCTAACACTATTGAATAAATCGTGCATGTCTCCGGTAATATTTCGTTTCCTTCCTTATAATAAAAAAAAAACAAAGTTAACTCCTTCTACTCCTACTACTATTCTTCCTCCTCCTCCTCCTCCTTCTCCTCCTCTTCTTTTTTTTCTTCTTTTTTTTCTTCTTCTTCTTCTTCTTCTTCTTCCTCGTAGTAAAGTTGTTGTGTTGTGTGCAGTTGTTTACGCGGAAGATGAATGATATCACCGGTAACACGTAACAGTAGTAAACACAACTCCGATTATAGTATAACGCATGCGCGGTTTAATACGAAATGCGCCTGCGTGAATTCTCACCCGCGTGCACTTATTTTATTGAAAAAAAAAAAGAAAAAACCAAATAGTCGAAAAGGAAAATAATTGAGTTTGCGCATAAACAATTCTTGCAAGATAAGAAAATAAAAATGAAACAAGCAAATAAATAAATTAAATCCGTTCCACGTAAAAACTCATCATACGTGCATCCTTTTCATTAAAGTTCGTGAGAAGGTACGATGGACAAACAACACGCACAACGCACGCACGCACACATACACACATCCACGAACGCACGCACAAACGACAATGCGTGCACGCACAGAAATTGAGAGAGAACGCACGCACACTGCGAAAAGGTAAACGTATATCTCTTCTTGTTGATACAAAACTTTATTCCTTCCCCGCACCCTCCTGAGCGATCCTTTTTTGCGCGCCAAATTTTTTAATCTTCCTAAATGAATTAAATTAACTACATATACAAACTACTATGAATAATTTTTTCCTTAAAAACTTCTTTTTTTTAAGAATCGTAAAAAAGCTTAGAAAGTATCACGTGCGAGATAGCAAAGGAGCAAGAAGAAGCGGCGGATTTTCAACCTGGCGGACACCGACTGAGCTCTCTCGACCGGCAGGTAGCCGAGTTGGCTCCCCCTCCTCCACCACTTCCTCCTCATCCTCCCTCTTTCTTTACTCCCCTCTTCGTCACCATCACCGCCAACAGGCGCACCGTTCTCCGTTCCTTTTTCCTTCGACTTGCCGCCGTCATAGCCGCCGGTTTCTCGCACGATCTTCCTCCCTACTTCTCCCTTCTCTTCCTCTTCCTTCCCCTCGCCACCCTACCAACAACCACTACCACCAACCCGTCATCATTTTCGCGCGTTCACCTTATACTGCACTCAACTTCTCTTATAACACGATATTCTGAAAACACGATACGAAAATTGCGACAGCCCTCATATAACATGGATTTCATATTATAGCTTGAACAATTCTCGTATAACAGGAATGTTTCGTTTAAGACGGTTTAAATACGATTTGAAACAAATTTACCGTGTTATAGGATTGTTGAATGTACTACTCCATACACCAACACTCCTACTGATCTATTTTTCGGCTATTATGTCATTAGCTGATTTTATCCATTCTTTTTTAAATTCTAATTTTTAAAATATCTGAGGAAAATCATCTAGGAATGATTTTTGGTTATTTCTTTTTTCATATTACGCATTGATAAGGACAGCTATTAAACGTCGAGTATTATTAAAATTCTCTTTCCGATTTTCTTAATTGTTTTAAAACTAAATAATAAAATTTCACCTTATTTAGACTTATGCTTAAGGTTCTATAATTAGTGGGACGGTATGACAGCATCCAATAAATCTTCTTCTTCCAACAATTCTTCTGTGACAGAATCCTTTTTAACAGTCTCTTGTGGCAAATATTGATTAAAATCTACACGGAAATATTCCTTCCCCGGTGGACTGATCAAGCACGCTCTAACATAAATGAATTCGTAATTATTAATCAGATTGTTAAGGGATTAATTTAAAAATAATTTTTGTTAAATATCAAAATACCTTAAAATAAATGTAGTCACTTTTTTAGGTTTAACGGAATAAATGTCTTTAACAAGAGCTGCAAAATTTTCTTCCAAATGCTTGCTATCCATATCGAGCTAAAACAAATGAAATTATTTTTGAAAGATTGTTAATTATTAAATTATAATAAATCATGTTAAACTTACCGTTCCAAAAGGACATTCGATTAAACCATATTGTTTTTCTAATTTGTCAGGTACAGCAACATACTTGGTACCGTAAACTAATTTCTTTATTAAACCTTCAAGATCAGAAGTCATGGTACCTGAATGAAAATATAATAAAATCTTATGAGTAATCTAATACTTCTTATGATATTGATAAAAATTAGATACAAACCTCTTTTAGTCGTTGGAAATTTTTTTTTCATTAAACCTCTAATTAATAATAAATCAGGTAAAATATCTGGATGCGCTACACAGTATTGAAATTCATTTAAAGATAAGTCACCTCCCTAAATGATAAAGAATTAGTTTATGAAAAATAAGGAATGTGAATTTAAATGTTAATAATAAATACAATTAATCTTATTACCTTGATTGATTTTATAAGACTTTTTCCACCTGCTATAGTAGCACCTGCCTTCAATACATCTTGTACTAAAGAATCTTTCGCAACGAAAGCTAATATCGTTCTGGTTTCATTGTGTTTGATATTATAAGGATAGTCTACGATACGATCAATAGGTTCTAGAAACTTTCCCTTTTTCTCACTCTAAAATAGAGTCGCATATAATTAAAATCATTAATAAAATAACATCTACTAGTATTGTATCAAATGTTACAATTTTTCATTATTTACCTGTAAACTCACGTCGAATTTGGCAATGATTTTAGAATCAGGACAATTTAACATAGTGGGATGATGCACTTCACGATGACACTGCACTGCTTCTTCGATAGTATAAATTTTAGGTGGATGAGCCTTATATAACCATACATTATCAATTGGGTTTGGTTTATTTATTTCAATGAATCTTTTTCTTTTAATTACTGTAGTCGATTTTCTGTAAATCGTTATGAAAACTTAATACATTGCAGTTACATTTGTGCATTTACATTAACAGTTAAACATATTAGAAAAAAGAAACCTTACCTTTCTTCTTTCAGCAATTTATCAATGAATCCAATTTTTTCGATCTTTTCTATTTTCTTTTTAATTTTCTTAGCATCTCGTCTTGCTCTTGTACCTTTTCTTGCAGCATAATCACGTGTTTGGATAATTAATTGACTAGTAACTCCTACATTATGTTTGGATGTCGTGCAAAGATTATTTAATAATCTTCCTGCATACACAAAAAACACACATATATGAATGAATAATTATAAGAAATATTAACACATATAATTAAACAAATGTAATGGTCTTTTATAATGTTGTTAAAAAGTATCATTATACAATTCACTAATGATCAAATTTTATGTGATAACTTATAACAATGCACAATTTTGCCACTAAGTATTAATATAACCACTAAATATAAATAAACAGCGCAAAGAATAAACACTTATTAATTTATAAATTAATTATTTTAATTAATAAAAGACTAAATGTAAAAATCTTACCTACAAACATAAGCGCCATTTTAAATAACTTAGATCACATATGATAAGAATGATAACGTGCCTAAAGATTTGCTACTATCGAAGCGCCATCTGCTAGCACATTTTGACAATTAAAATCAATGACAAGTCTACCTCGTAGACATTTAATAAAAATCATTGACGAATTATTCAATAGAATGACATTTTTATTTCATCCTTTAAATTAGGTTTCAAATTTAAATGAAGGAACGAATTTTGTTATTCATCTGTAATTCATTAATTCGTTGTCGATAATTAACATTGTTGAAAGTAAATATGTAATATAAAAATGTAAATAATTATAAAAAAGTTAAAAGAAATAATGTTTTGAATAATTAAATAAACGAGAACGAAATAAAAAAGTACAACGATGATATATTCGTTGAAATCAAACAGATTGAGAGTTACACAAATCATTCGAACTAAATACATTTGTTATTGTTTCAATTATATCTTAATATAATATTGAAATTGATATTTAATAAGATTTATATCAAATTTCAAATCAATTTGATATTCGTGTTGTCGAGTAACTATTATGTATAATATTTTAAATAAATGCATTATCGTTCGAAAGAATATTAAATGAAATTTTCTAAGAAGTTGAATAACAATTTAACCGGGGAAATAATATAAATATAAAATCGAGAGAATAGTAGGAAGCTTAATACTAAATTAAGATTCAATAAGCGAATAAAATTAGAATAACTGACCTTAGGAACCGCGCTTATGATACAGCATTATTCGAATAAAGATGGCCACCGGAAGTAGACGTCACCCGTGCCAACTGCCAGCCAACTAGGCTCGATCGAGCTACATATCCAGTGAGAGGAAAAGCATTTTTCACTGTCTCAGAAACATTTTCACCCTTTTTTTCATATATTGGGTACGTCCAATTCGCAAATTTAAATGAATTAGTGTCATAGAATAAAAATGCATTTTTATTTTCAATCTGTCTAATGTTTTCTCGTGAAAATCACAGTGGTGTGTGTAAAAGAATAAAGATCGAGTGTGTGTTATATTGTCAAAGAGACTTTAATTCAACATGCACTTACTCTATATTGTATAGTAAATGTTTTATCATTGTCTCGAGTAATTTGTTGTTAATCAACTTTTTCTTGATCTTTTTTCTCTTCAATTGATAATTATTCGTAGAATAAATCTATGTTATTTTTTTTTATTAACATTTGAGATTTCATCGATCTTTCATCTTTCTTTCTTTCTTTCTTTTTTTCTTCCTTCATTCAAGGTTGCATCATATTCAAAAAATTCTCACATTAAACGTCATACTACGTCGATTATGTACATATAGAATTGAGTCTTGTTATCTTTCTTTGTTGCAGAGTCATTCGTTATTTAAAGTATAGTCAAAGTAATACTAACTCGCACACAAATATGTTTCTGTGGGACTGGTTCGCAGGGGTTTTAAGTTATCTCGGTAAGTGGATTTTAAATGACATTTAAATTATTTTTCTTCATTCAAAGAAATATTTTATACAATTAACTCTTCTTCGTAACTGTATTTTCATTTGTAATCTATGTGTGATAAATATTTTTTTTAGGGCTATGGAAGAAAAGTGGCAAACTTCTGTTTCTTGGTCTGGACAATGCAGGCAAAACTACATTGTTACACATGCTGAAAGATGATCGTCTAGCTCAACATGTACCTACGCTGCATCCAAGTAATTCATTTGATAATTATTAATTCAATTATATTTAAAATTAAATCTTTGTTTTTTAATTAATTTTTATTATGTGTCAGCATCCGAAGAGCTGTCCATTGGCAACATGAGGTTCACTACTTTTGATTTAGGAGGACACACTCAAGGCACGTATTTTTCTACTTCCAAACATGACTATAGTTCTTCTCTTATATAATACTTTTAAAACGGAAGAAATAATCTAAGAAATGATCATTTGTACAGCTCGCAGAGTATGGAAAGACTATTTCCCAGCAGTAGATGCCATAGTATTTCTCGTAGATGCAAGTGATAAATCTAGATTAGCAGAATCAAAAGCTGAACTTGATGCACTCTTAACTGATGAACAACTCAGCGCTTGTCCGGTTCTTGTATTGGGTAACAAAATTGATAGGCTGGATGCTGCATCGGAAGATGAACTTAGAAATTTCTTTAATCTTTATGGTCAGACTACTGGCAAGGTATTATAAACGTAATTCTAACATATGTTTATTTAACCCCTTGTGCTATGATTTAATACATTGAGTTGCATACCATTCACAAATATTCGCAAGTAAAATTCATGCTCCTTATATTTTGCCCATAAGATTTGCTAAAAGTCTCACACGTTGTTATAGCATAGAGGTTAACTTGGTTGCGACGAATATTTATTTACAATAATTAAATGTTAATGTTTCAGGGTAAGATCCCACGTAGTGAAATACCCGGACGTCCATTGGAACTATTTATGTGCTCTGTGTTAAAAAAGCAAGGTTACGGCGAGGGCTTCCGTTGGCTCGCTGAGTACATTGACTGAATGCACATAATAATCGAAACATTCTGATTCCTAGCAGTTTAACTCATTTCCCTTTCCTCTGTTTAATTGTGGATAAAGATATTCATAATAGCGATAGGTACATTATCCTTAAACATACTAAACAGTGGGAAAGGAATATGTTTAATGCTACAAACTGCAGTAACAGATCCAAGACAGTGCACATAAGAAAGAAAAGACAAATTATTCTTGGAAAACTTAATGTAACGAGCAACCGTGATAGGACTGATTTCTTTGATATAATAATATCGTATGGGTGACGTACATGTTCTTTAATTTACGTCTTGGCAAGAGATGTATTTAGTTCCATACAAATTTCTTTAATTATTCATTATCTAATTAATATATTATTAGATCCATGAACATGCTGAATATCAATCTGAACATTTTGATAAATAAAAATAATCAATATTCTAATTGCGAAGTCTTCTGGAAAATTTCTTTGTTTATTCTATTGTGATGACGTTGTGGTATTTAAATTAAATTTTTTGTTGAAATTATTTTCTTTATATAATTATATATATATATAAATATTGAGGTATAATTTATAGTATTTAAATCGGGCAGCTTGTTTTCTTTTTTTATTATCTCTTCATATTAATCTTGTGCTTCTTTCATTATTGTTACTTGATTTTTTATTAATTCGGTAACAGACATCTCCCAACCCACACCCTTTTAGTCTTAGTCTTAGTTTCATATTTTACACAAAATATACGCGTTTGAGGCAAAATTATTTAAAAAGAAAAATGCAGAAAACGTGCTGTTAATTTTAAACTTAATGTAAAAACACAGGATTATTATTTTTCTTATCATTGTACACGTTACATAACGTTGATTCTTTTTGGTCGCTATTCAAAAGTGATTTATCATTTATTTGAAATCTCGTCGAAATAAAAAGAAACAATATTTAGACGTTTGAACGTTCGATTGTTAATTTGTAACTTATTTTTGTATGTGCAAGTAATGGGGGGAAAAAAGAAAACAACTACCGCAAAAAAATAAAAACGCGATTTCATTTTAAAATCAAAAATCGGATTTATCCGATACCTCATAACAAATCTTTTCAAGTTCTATAAATCAAGGTTTCTCAAATTTTGTTGCTTGACGACACCCACTTTCCCCGAGAAAATATTTTCCCAATCCCGGGTGTAGAGGTGTATAAAACTAGGAATACGAATTAAAACATTTGCCGATAATAAAATCATAAATAACAACTTATTAGAAAACAATTTTTTGGATATACGTAGAAATATAATTTTACCACGTATTAAAAGACAACCAAATATACCAACTTTTTTAATTTTACTAAAATTTCTACGACCCCGTACGGGATCGCGAGTCACGCTTTGAGAAGCACTGCTATAAATCAAACATTCATAAGAATATTACGAGAAAAGATTTTTTATGTATTGGTACTGTGTAGTTATAAGTACTTATAATATTTTCGTCTTCATTTTACACTAATAAAACATATTGTTTATAACGTACAGTTTAAATCTGTGTATGAACCTTCATCGTTTAATTATTTAATCTTCTCTTCTGTATATCTCTTTGTTTCTAATTAATTCTATTCCATCGAATCCTTTTATTTACGAAAAAAAAAAAGAAATCTTGTTTCTTTTTCCTATTTTGTATAAAATATATCTTCAAAGTTGTATGAAGTTATAATCGTCAATAATTTTATATCTATCTTCTCGGTAATGCACTAAATCTTCCAAAAACCGCTTACTACTTTCATTATGCAACTTCGTCAACACCGGTGGTAGCGGAATTATACCAGCTGTATTTGCCAAATCATCGTAATATTGACCTTGATCAACTCCCATCTGATGAAAATGTTTTTTATTCAATCCATTTTTAATACGCTTTTCCAATTCTTTCGACTCTTCTTCCAACATTTTAGTCTTCTCTGGAAATGTTCTCTCTCCGTGCCAAAAACGTTGAAGAAATCGTACCTTTTTTTATATTTAATACAAATTAAACCCAACAACAATATATATTTTTAATTGTGCAAAGTGAATTATTCAAGAACGAAGAAGAAAATATATTTTTAATCTTTCATTGTGAATTATGCTTATGTAATTAATAATAATGACATAGTACATACCTGCAAATCAAACATACTAAATGCACAAACATAAAATGGTAATCCCACAATAGCAAGAGTAGGATTTTCAATAGAAACAAGATGTTTCCAAAGTGGAGTTACCATATTGGAATCAACCCGAATTCCACATTTTTCCGAAAGAAATGGAAAACTGTATTTGTATCCTATATAAAAATGAATTTAAAGATGATACAAATTAATGATTTATTTAATTAATTTTAAACATTAGTTACCTGTACAATAGAATATAACGTCGATTATTTCCTTACTGCCATCTTTAAAAACTGCATCGTGTTCAGTCAATTCTACGATGTCCGTTTTCTAACGTTAACAAAAGGACAATAAGAAAATTAGAAAATATTTAACTGTAGAGCACAATGTGTATAGGTATATCAATTTTAGAAAATTATTTAAACAATTAATTAAAAAGTACCTGGACCACGTTATCGGGAAATTTAGTCAATATCGTATCTTTTGAATGATGACTTAAAATTACGCGTTTCGCTTTTGTAGATATTTCAAGTGCTAAATCCATACCTTTAAAAAAGAAAAAGTATATCTGATTAAACTAAATCAAAATTAATTATTAAATTGTAACATTGTATTTTTGTTATAATTTTGTAAAAAAGAAAAAAAAAAAGTATTTAGAAATTAAATATTAATTTACCAGAAGGACCAGCACCAATGACAACGACAGTTTTATCATTAAAAATGGTCGGTACTCTGTAATCGTGACTGTGCAGTTGATTTCCTTGAAAAATATCTTTTCCTTTTAAATTCGGTATAAAAGGTTCGAAGTAATGACCATTACAAACCATAATTGCATCGAATGTTTTACTTTCAACAATATTATTCTTTAAATCTTTGATCTTGACCGACCATTTGTGATCACCCGAGATCGGTTCTACATTGATGACGTTATAAAGAAACTAAAAAAATAATTCAATAATTTGTTATTTTGTTTAAATTTGTAACGAAATATTTTTCTCAATGATTTCACTTACGCGAATGTATCGTCGCAGTTTAAAATAATCGCAATAAGAATTAAGAAAATTAAGTATTTCACTGCGCGTTAAATAACTTTCTGTTCGATCTGGTATCGGAAAATCAGGAAACCCCATTACTTCTTTCGGCAAATTCGTCCTAAATTTGAATATTTTAATCACATTGGTTTGTAAGATAACTGTACTTTATTTTACAGCAAATAAATAATTTAAATTATCGATAATAATGTGAAATATATTGCTTTTTTTTTACAGAAAATAATCGTATTAACGATTGAAAGCAAATATGTGTCCAATGAACTTTTTTTTTAAATATCTGTTATTAAAAACTATGCATTAATATTTTTGACAATATGTAAAAGTTTTTAAAAAAGAATCAGATGTTTCATATATAAGGTACAATTATCCTATAAATTAATATTACAAATTTTTCACGACAATATTCTTTTTTTCGATGACATCAAATATTTACCTCAAACTTTTATACATGCTGGTATGAATCGGTAAATTGTACCGACCCAAACCGGTTTCTTCTCTGTAAACCCAAGTACCACCGATTTCTTCGGTTTTCTCGTAGCAAACAACTTCATCTTTGTAATTACTAGAAGTGAAATGTCGTAGAGCAACTAAACCAGCCGATCCTGCACCGATTATCGCAAATTTCATCTTTGGAATGAATAAATCTGTTTACAAATTTTAAATTATAATGCTGCAATATTTGAACGATTGCAAATAAAGTACACCTATCTCTCCTCCGATTTACACGGAAAATCGGTTTCTCAGAATAACGTGTAAATCAAAATCGTTGTTTTTTATTCTATGTAAAATCGTGTAAATCAAAAATAAACCAAAATGTACATAATTCAATCATATTTCATGGAATTTATTTAAAAGTTTTCTATATAATTAATCTTACAATACTATACTTCCACTTAATTATCCATATAATTAATTACTTTTCCATACATTTTCGATAATAATTTTCGTGTTTATATATACAAATAAAGATAATTTTCTTGTTTAAATTTAATACCAATATTATCAATCGAATGGAATAAAGTACAGTGAAAATCAGAGGATAGGTGTATATTGCACTTATGAACGCGATATCGTTTTACATATTTATTTTACATTATTTATAAATTAATATTAAATATGAAATAAAATTAAATTTGCCAAATGAACAAAATATACATCTATAATAAATATAACTCGATTTGCAAGACAGACTGTTCGACACAAAGAACTATTTAAAGAAATGTGAAAGGTAGATAGCATAGATACTTGCAAATGAAAGGCAAATATTTACCTTTTTTTCTTAACTTTTCTGCACTAATAAAATAGAACACCGAATAACAAAGAATGCATGCGTGCATGCATATAAATCTTTATGTTAACACTATATAAATATATTATTACTTATAATATAATAAAAAAGAATTTATTTTAAATACAAATTTTGATATTCGTGAAACACTTGACGCGCGTATCGAAAGTCTAAAACTGAATAAGCTAACGATGGAAGAAACATTCTCTATCCAAACTCATCGTACAGAAAGTGGAAGTATATCGTAAAAAAAAACTGATATTGATAACGAGGTCGACATGTTTACCATAAAAGAGAGAAACGTTGATGATTTTTGATATAAGAATCGGTAGTAATCTCAATTCTGACCTTCGATCTTCCATAAGTGTTTAATTTTCTTTTTCAGAATCTTTTTCAGAATCTTTTTCAGTTTCTTCATTTAAATCGTAAATTTATTTATTAATTTATTCGTTCTTCTATATCGATTTTAAAAACTGCATAAATTATTATAATTTTGTATTACAAAATTAACGTAAGACTAGAAAAATTGGAAACAGAGCATTATAAGGTAATTAATTTGATCTATAAATAATAATATTAATAATATGCATATATAGTTTGTATAAATATATATAATCGCGTTATCAATATAATAATTATATATAATTTAAAAAGTGAATATTTTATTAATACTTTCTAAAAACAATTACATTCAGCTAATTTCGTATTATTTCATTTACAAATAATCTATTAATTTCAAACAGTAAAATATATAGCACTTCCCTGTGACATTATTTATAAATGGAAATAGGTTTTTACGATGAAAGAAAATACTTAGAACCATATATGATGTCGCATATTTTGAATATTTTTATAAATTTGTAATTATGCTTTTATAAACAAGATGTACATTTAGAATGATGTATAGGACTAAAACAATACAATCAGATCGAGAACAATGATGATTAGTTTTGTTTTCCGATAACATAATAAATATATATATATATATATATATATATATATTGTTTTATCTTTTATATTTTACATTTCTAATTCCTATTTGTTTCTATATAGGATATGAATTTGCAGCACAATTACTACTTCGTATTATTTTATTCACAAATAATCTATCACATTTAGACAGTAAAATAGTACTTCACTGTGATATTATTTGTAAATAAAAATAGTTTGTTACAATAAAAGAAAATATATAGAAGCATATGTGATATAGCATGTTTTGGTCGTAATTTGTTTGATTAAATTTTCATATCCTTATTAATCTGCAATTACGTTTCGATAAAAAAGAAAATGCACATTCTGAATTATGCATATATTTTGAAGAAATGCAGTTAAAGCTGGGGTAATGATGATTGTTTTTCTTTTTTCGATAACGTAATAAATATATACATATGTATCTCTTATTTTACCTTTTAGAGTAAATATCGGATTCCCATCTGTTTTTATATAGCATATACAATTGCATAGCTACTCTTGCATCTTCTACAGAATCGTGTTCGCCTATTTGTATTTCTAATCCTAAAAATTCCAATGCTAATCTCTTTAAACTAGGAGTTTTTGATTTAATGATGTCTTTAAAAAGTTTATATCTTGATGTATCCCTTAAGCTTCTATAAGGATGCGATAAGAATAATACTGCTAAATCATGTTTTAAAGCGTGACCAACTAAAATTCTTCCTTTTAATATCTCTGCTACTTCCTTTTGTACGGTAGCAAAATCTTCACCACTTTTTAAATGATGCGGATGAATACCACTGACCGCTGTTCTATAGTCCTTGATTTTCTCTCTTGGCTTAACGTATTTATCATAAAGACAATGACCAAATTTATTGACAATGGATACCCTAGCAATCATACTTTCTCTTCCATCGCCAATCCCAACCATTTCGCAATCCATTGCAATGAATTTTGTTATTTTCTTCTTATTCTCCTCCATGTTAGGATCACATTTGACAATGTTATTCATCGCATTACCCTATGGAAACAAATGTCTTATTAATTGTTCACGATAATGGTTTAAGAATAGTAACCTTACACAAATTAATAAAAAAGACAGAAATACCTGATTGGATTTTCTACATTTTTGAAATTTTTTAGAAAATTCTGTAGTTGAATTATTATTCTTCTTTTTATCACGATTTGATTCTTCTTCATGGATAATATCTTTATATGTCTCCCAATTAGAACCGGACGCTGAACGTTTAGTCTTTGGTTTAGTAGAGGTTCCTATATTTTCTTGTTTCCGTTCCATAAATTTGTTTTTTTTGTATAACATATTCTGATCATTCATACTTTGATTTAGTTTTCCTAACCTATAAGGTAACATGTGTATAAAAACATATAAAAATAAACCAACTAGTGTAACAAACGCGATACTAATTTAAAAATTGATTAAATTAAATTAAATAAATACATATTTTTTGTGTTTATATTCTTATTTATAAGGAAAAAAATAAAAGATATATAAATGAACTTTTATCACATAAACAAACATTAAATTGGTTATTCACTTGTTCATGAAATGAACATACGTATATAATACATAGAAAAAAGATAAAAAGAGAAATATATTAAAAAATACTAGAACAATATTTACGTTGGCATAATGTGATTGATCAAGTCGCAATTATTGATTAAAATTTTTCAATTTATCAGAATATAGAATAAAACTTTAAGATGTGACACCCACTTATATTTCACTAAAAACGAAGAAAAATCACCTTGAAACAGTTTTTTATTAACGCGTTAATTATAACCAACATTTATTAATTATTTTAGATCGGGAGGTGATATTTTTTCACTTATATAAAATTTTACATACCTTTCTGACAACGAGTAAATAAATACAAGAAAGATTGCAATGAGAATAAAAATAACCATGACGTGAAGTCAACACTGCACGTCTTCTTCTGCATAATAGGAATATAGTTTATTTAGAACATGCATATATCGCTTTATGCAAGATAAAAAAACCCTAGACAAAAGTCACTCAACTGGTAACTTTTCAATTTGTTTTATAACTCATATAGTAATACAATTGAGCACGAGTCGTATAAAAGAGTATCTAGTAAAAAGGGTTATAATAAAATGCAATTTCATAAAAAGAATTGATTATCTACAAGTAAACATAACTTATAATGCAATTCTTAGTACTAAAGATTTTAATTTATATTCTAATCTGATCTTCAAAGAACAATCAGCACTGCTTCTTTGCACTATTTACATTAAATTGCATTACTATTGTTAAGTATTGTGCATATACGTTTCAATTTGAAGTATTATCTGTAATGTTAGTATATGAAAATATATGTGAACATATCTTTTTATACATTTGTAAGCTTCATAAGCTTTTTACATATCTTTTTAATCTTATAAAGTATATAATAATTATACAATGCTAGAATATACATAAAACACAGGACAAGTATTTAATACATTTTATATACTTCAATCCCACGCTTCTGAAGTTTTTAATCCACTTAATCGTTCTTCAATGGTTATAGTTTTTGAAAACTTTTTGTTCCTTTCCTCTCCATAAATAACACCAATAGGTAGCTTTTCGACATGTTTCATGTGCCCATAAGATTGTTCAATAGTTAGATAGGGATGTCTTAAAATCAACATATTTCTTTCTTCCCTTTCAAAATCATGCCTTAACTTTAATAAATCTTCAAATGTGGGTTTCTTTACTTTACGATATTTCCTGTATTATTAAGAGAAACAAATTAATATGAATTAATTATAATTTCATATCTTTCATCATAGGTTTCAATTTAAATTGTACATTATATTTATAAATAATTGATAAATAAAACACTGATATTCACTCACCCTCTGAATCGATAAGGTATTTCTTTAAATAAAAATGCAGTAAGTCTCATGATTACAGTATCAACAAACCTAGCGCTTGACAAAGTATAATAAAAGTTTTTCTTCCCAAATATAAGGTTAGGTATTCATCTGATCTAGTGAGAATTAAAGTTACTAAATTATTTTTACGAATCTAGATGACGTTATTTGACTGTTCTTATTAACAAACTGTGAATACCATTCTATGTACGTTTTATTAGTTTTCCGTTACTACACTCACCTGTTCTTCTGATATATTGTTGACATATTAAAAAACAGACGTGTAAAAGTATACTTGTATTTAAATTAAAAATGGTCCCTTGACAATTCAAAGAAATAATTTTGAATTACAATTTAAAGAATAAAGAATGAAAATGACCACAATAAATTATTTAGATTTAAACATTAATAAACTTTTCGAGCAACATACAATCAAAGAAATAGAGGAAATTCAAAAGAAAATTCAATTAGAAAGTGACCGTAAAAAGATTGAATTACGTACTCTAGTTGGGTAAGTTTATTTCATCAATAATTATTTATTTGTTAACAATACTTATTATTTATTATTATTTTGATTTTATTTATAAAAATTTTCTTTTTTTTTTTATAGAGAAAGATATCGTGACTTGATATTAGCTGCGGACACCATTGGAAAAATGAAATTTACAGCAGAAAGAATAAGCTTAAGAATAGCGCATACAGAGGAGAAATTTCGAGAGCTTCAAGAAAAGTATCTTATCGGTTTTAAAACAGACTCCATCGAGAATCAACCTACCAAGTATAAATTAATATTAGTTAACATATACTATATGCATATAGAATTTAATTGCAGATTTTAACTTCTTTCTATATAACGTATTGCAGGAAATCTGAAGATATGGCTGTGGTAATCATTCAAATAAAAATATTAATGGACATTCCAGAATTTATTTGGTCTAATATAGAAAGTCATAACTTATTGTATGCCACACAATTATTTATCTTAGCGCAACACATAAAGTATAGATTAAAATTTGAAATAGGCAATGAAGAGTTAGCTGTAAAATATCCAATAGTATTTAAGCAATGGGATATTATAGGTCAATTTAAAAATATTATATTAAGAGAATGCGATATGATATTGCGATCATGGAATGTATCAACCGAGGTAAATAATAATAATATTCTATTTATATAGATAACTATTTCATATTAAGGATGAATTGGTATTTTTGTATTTCAGAGCGCAGCGAATTGTTTAGCATCGCTCATACTACTTAACAAAACTTCGTATAAGAATTTATTAGAAAAATTAATATTCACAAGATGTCGTGCTGTCGAATCTATAATCAAGGATGAAAATGATTACAATGTTAAAACAAAGATAAAACTTTGTATAGAAATGCTAATTCATACTATTACATTAATTTATGCGTGCTTTATAAGTAAGTATATATATACAAGGTGTCCTGTATCAGTGTTACATTTTTCTCAAAAGCAAAACTTTATATGAACAAATTTTTTTTTATTCTACATTTTTGACATTTCATGTAGAATCCTTTCATTTTTTCATGCTCACTTATACCACCAGTTATAAGACACCCTGTATTTATTTTTCTTTGCTACTATTCTTATTTGTTTAATAAGAATTTCTTTATTTCAGCTGCCGGAAGTAAACATGAAGGATTGGTTTCACAGTATATTGCTGCAATAAAAGACGAGAAAGTATATTCGTTACTCTTAAAGATCGACACCAATAAAGATTTGATAGAGAAATATTTATCTTCCGTTATAACGAACGAGAAACCATTTTCACAAGAAGGAGACGATCAATTTTCTATAACAGATTTACAAGAATGCATTAAAACGTGGTTGAATTGGCTCAATGAATTTTGTAATACAGAAGTTAACAAATTATTTCAATTAATAGTTTCTGTAAAAGGTTTGTACAGTATACGAGAAGAGGCAGTCGGTATTAATTTACCAGAAAATTGGAAAATCATATGGGAGGATTTTGGTTTACCAAATATAAGTTATTGGTTGGAATATTTCCAACCACTTTTAAGTAAAAGAGCGAAGAGTATGTATTGTTTAAGATTTAAATTTTATACGTCGATTATTTTATTTTGTATACATTTATTTCTGTTTGTTTTCAGGTATAATACACGATAAATGGATGGAGGGTATACAAAATTTGAAATCTAATATATCGAATATGTTAAACAAAGTGACTCGAGAAAGATGCGAATTTCCTGAACACGATCTACGATGGTTCGTTTGGAAAGATTCTCCAAACGACATACCACAGAAATTAACGCACAATACTGGATTAGATGGCAAACGATCATTGTTGATGAAAACTAAAGGATATTCTCCTAATGTGGTACAACTTTGCGAAGAGTTTGACAATAGTTTGTACGAATTACTTTCGGATTTAGAACATTACTTATACAACACCGTATGCAATTTAAATATCAGAGATAATTTATTATCTAAAAATATATCCGTGATACCCAATACCTTTTCTGATCGAACTGAGATTCAAGAACATTTGCAATCGGTTAGTACCACTATGATAGAAGATTTTATAAAATATATTAAAAATACTTACATCAACAACAACGTTAATCATAATCATCAAGAAATAAATACGATAGTACTAGCAAGACTTCTTATGGCATTCACTTCGTTATCGCCGAACTTAAACAAATGTTTTAATTTGTCCAAAGCGACTGGATTGTCTATAATCAATACCAAATGGCAAATTATAGTTGATACTCTTAAAGAGGAAAGTATTGCCATATGGTCTGTTTGGGCTAATACTTATAGAAATAAATTATCCGATCACAAAGAGAAATATATGTCGAAAGAATTATTTGACGGATTTAAAATCAAGTCTGTTCTATCTGACTGGGAAAAAGTTATAATCGAAGAAGAATCTGGAGAGGGTAAAACGTTGAAGACCGAAATATTAGTGCCACATCAACCTTCGATAATGCTACAGAAATTTTTAATGGCCGTTATTAAGGATTTAAATAAAATTATACCGCACACTATTCCTAAGTAATTATTAGAAATATACATTTAAAACAAAATGATATTGATATATGTATTATTGATTGTATATACATTTACAGAAAAGTACTTCATGAGATCATTGAAGCAGTAGCATCAGAGTTGTTCGATTACTATCAAGCTACATCAAACATTGTAAATCTTAAACAGAAACAAGCATTACAAATAGTATTCGATATTAAATATTGTACTTTACTTATGGTACAAAGAGAAAACAAACACTTAAATGAAATGTCATCGAAAGCAATAGACAGTGCACTTTCTAAGATAGATCCATTTGATTACAATGTTATCAATCCATTCATTCATACAAACGTGAAGAAAAGTGTTCTGAGATCTTTGGTAATTATTAGAACATTTAAAAAACTAATATAAATAAAAATAATTGTATTAAATAATGTTTTTTTTTCATCTTGCAGCTTTTGCTTGGAAATTTAATACCGCATTTGGAACAACTTCATTCAGTTCTCGGAGCACGCAGCGAATACAATGCTGGAGAAGGAAATAAATTAGATTCTCCTGCATTGCTTGCATTGTGTACAGGTGCACCGTGGTTCCCTCCTCTTACCATAACAGTTCCTATGAGAAATTTATCTCTTGTAATAACAACAATACAAGATAAAACTCAGGTAAAAAAAATTATTTATAATTTTATGTTTATTATTTATTAAAATTTATTATGCTTATATTTTATTATTATATATCTTATTTTGTATATATCTATGTATATCTTCAGATCAACCATTGATTTAAGTACGTCTTTTTACAAATATGGTAAGAGAGACGTTATGCATGGTGTGATCATATTGTTTTTCTATAACTATTTTTATTATTAATACAACCTTAACAAATTTGCATTGATATACATAAATACACATATGTTTATTTTAATAATCAAATATATTTTATATTAGCGTAAAAAAATATCATCAGCGAAGGATAACACAAAATCCGAATCGACTGGATCTACTATAAAATCTGGAGCAGCAGCATTTTTTGGAGCAATGGGTTCAGATTGGTTCAGTGCTAGTTAAATAATAAATATAAATTTTATTTATTTATAAATATATACATATTATTATATAATATAATAAATAAAAGAAAATATATAAATCCTTTTGTAAAAGAAGATGAATTTTGTGATACAAAAGATAGATAAAGGTATAAACATATATATATATTAAATAAATATTATTATTATAATTATCATCACCTGTATTAATATTATTAATCGATTTTATACTCCATATATTTTGTTGTTTTGTAAATAATAATGAATTGAATGTTTAACAAATTCGCGCTCAGGATAATTTAAAAAAAATTCGCTAGATGACGCCAGTATACCTGATAAGTAGCAGGCACGTGAAGATGTCAATCTAGTTGTTGATGATAGCAGTTAACAGAGGTTAAATGAAGATGGTCGAATGGGTCCATCCGTGGTTATATCGGTTGTAAGACGCGCTTGTTCTCGTTCAAAGGAAAATCAACAAGGCGAATCCGTCCAGCTCGAAGAATATCAACACGAAAACAAAAATAATCGGAATTATCAAATGGTGAGTTTATAATTATTCAATCCTTTTTTGTATTTATTTATTTATTTATTTTTTCCAACGTCAATACTGTGTTCGTCTCTGTTCGGCATTTAACTGCGTTAAACGCTAGGATTTCGGCAAACGCGGTGTTTTTGAAAACAAACTAAAGATCCACGACGAAGATAAAGAATTAAACAACAATGAGTTGATCTTTATAGAATTATTTAGAGATATATTTCATATTATCTATCCACGTGCATCTTTGTAATTGCTATCTAATCTATCAACGTTGCACTCGAGCTTTATTTCGAAATTCGCGCCTCTCGTTCGATTCTTATGCACTCGAATGCGTCTTTAACTCGTACGCATATGCGTTTCTCTCCCTATTTATCTGTCTTTAAGCATTATACATATAATATTTGTGAAAATATATAAATACTTACATAGATTAAACTTCACGTTTGAAGATTAGATTAATGGAACATCTCTTCGTAAGGAAAAAATTATTACTGATAACATAGGTATAATGAACGTTGTGTTGTCGGGTAATAATAAAATAACAAAATATATCATTTTGTTTTTACGAGCGAACGCGAAAATACAATAATAAAAAGTAAAATCGTTATAAAATTCGTCAGATATATATATAAATATAAAATTAGTATAAAAATAGCTAGTGTTTTTTTATTGTTTTTAATATTGTTTTTTTTTTTGGACGAATACCAATGTTATACATACATTTACTTATACTGCATTATCAAACAAGTATTATCAATTCAAAGTATCGAACTGAAACTAGCGTCATCTTTTTCTTATCTTTTCTTTTTTACTGAACGAAAAACGAAACGACGATGTTACAGATAATCTATGTTAAAAAGACGTTTTTATCTAATCGGATCAAAAATTCGATTGATCAAATTTACCCGAAGAGTTTATAATAAAACATATTAATCATATGTAAGTAACACATGCTTGTGTAGAAATTGTAATATAAATAATATCAATTTCGAATTAATCCGAGAGCAAGGAAAATTTTAACAGATTGGAAAATAGGAATTTTTGTTTGTTTAAAAATAAAGCTTCATTATCAAATTAAACACATTAGATTGTTAGGTTTAAATAAATACGTGGAATTTTGTTTCCTTTTCCTTTTGAAAACAAAACTTTGTACTTACGTCAAACGGGCTGGGGGTGGGGTGGGGTGGTGGTGGCTCGGTGCGATCGAAAAAAGGGATTATTCACATTAAATTCGTAAAAAGATTAATATTATTAATATTTAAATGAAGTTAAATATGTGTGTTACTATTAATAAGAATGTGATTAATATGAAATAACAGATGTCGTGGACGAGAATGAAAAACATAATAAAATATTTAATCCAACATTAATCCGATCAATAAATTCATTTTTAGAATACGTCAACGATCTATACTTGCGCAATCGAATGAAATTCTTTTTCATTTTAATATATTTTATTTTATTCTTTTTTTTTTTTTCTTTTTTTTTTCATTTGCTGCTGTGCTGCCGTCTCTTGTTTCTTGTAATTAGCAAGGAATCATTTAATAGCACTGAAAGAGTTCAAAAGATCATGAAATTTTTGTCTTTAGGCACGCGCTTTGAATTAAGAAATTTATGTATTTAATAATCATAATATTTATTCAACCAGAAGATCACATACATACATACGTATACACACTTAAATAAACATATTTTTCTAACTTGTGTCTTCTTTTATCACAATATTCGGGGAATTATCATCTCTTTTTTCTCTCTTTTTTTGTTTTTTTTTTTTTTCTATTCTCTCGCAATAATTATTTGATATACCGTATATTAAATGATGTAATATTAGCGTCAGAGAATCACACGTAATTATTAACATATATTTCATATTTAATGGATAACACTAGAAAGGGATAAAAGATACGTCGAATTTATTTTTTATTTTTTTTAATGTATTTATCACACACATTCATCTCCAGATTGGCGCCAAACGTTGATATCATACGAAATACGAAATATGTTTGTAGGTTTTTTTTTTTTCTTCAACTTATTTTCTCTTTTTTTCCTATAATAATTATACTCTTATCGTTTAATTATCAACATAAAGAGAGAGAGAGAGAGAGGGAAAGAGAGAATAATTAAAAGTGATCGTTTAATGGTATGTTAAGATTACATTTTTTTATGAACCATATAGGGTCACAGACTTACATTTTTTAAAATATAAATCGATATCGAGGATCTATATATGTTTTTATTTATTTTTTCTTATTTTTTTTTCTTTTCTTTTTTTTTTTTTTTTTTTTTTTTTTTTTTTTTTTTTTTTTTTTTTTTTTAATACAAATAGGTACATGATTTGAGAATTTTACAGATACAAGTATTCGGGTTGTTTTGATAACAAATTGCATAAGAAAAGAATAAAGTAATTACCAAACAATAAATTGTATTACTATTTAACATGATTTACGCGAAATGTTGACAAACTATTTTCATGCCGAGTTTTCTATCTAAACTTCATTTTCTTTTTTATTTAAATAATTACTATTATTAGAATATCATAGATTGCGTCTTATTTGTCTGTCAATCTTCTCTTAGTTTATTTCAAAACGATTTAATATGATTTAATTCGCGAGATGGTCCCATATAAAATGTTAGAAAATATTTTCATTTCAATTTTCTTTTTTCTTTGTTTTTTGCATCAATACATTTAAATAATATTCTCACAAATATAAAGATTTATTTCTGTACTTTAAACAATCTTATCTATTATTAAAGTGTCTCTCTCTATCTCTCTCTCTCTCTCTCTAAATGATTAATTTAATAAATGATCCCCAGAGAGATAAAATGTATAATATTATATTGCTAACTATTTTCATCGAGAATTTTTTTGGTCTAATCTCTAATAAAAACATGACACACATATATAAAATACAATTTCTATGGATTTTAATCTTATTATTTCCAATTATTATTAAAATCTCATCCGTAAAACGATTTATTTCTCTATTTTAACTCGACCCATTCTCTTAATCTATTTTAGAACTATCTTTAAATGATTAATTCGAGACAGTCAATGTATAACGTAACAACCTAAGATCATTGGTTGTTTTATTATTTGAAAAAAAGAAGAAAAAAAAAAAAAGAAACTATATGGCGCTCTTGATAAATATTGACGATAATCATCCTTTTTATCTCTTTAGCCTTTCATCTTTTTCACTAAACGCATAGAAAATTATATATTTATTTATCTGTCTGTATATGTATGTGCGATAGAAAAAAAAGAAACAGAGAGAGAGAGAGAGAGAGAGAGAGAGAAAGATAAAGATAAAGATAGGGAAATGGTCCACGCAATGAACACTTAGGATGCTGCGTGTTCTCTCTTTCCCTCTCTCTTTCTCTCTTGTCAGATATAAATTGGTCGCGTCGTGCGTGCGACAAGATATTAAACTGTCTCTTTATATATATATATATATATGTATATATATATATGTATATATTTATATATATTTTATTTTTCTCTCTTTTACGTATTTTTATTTTTTATTTGTATTTTTTTGACTCTCATTTAAAGAGACGATAACGAATGGGCCGATAACGTCCAGCGAACTCGGACTAATATATTCTGCGATTTTGTACTTGAGTGAACACACGGTCTTCCTCGTTCTAACGTGACTATTTCATATTTTATTACGTTTGTCTGTCCTTTTTCTTATTATTTAAATTAACAACCTTCGAGACGAATAGAAAGAAAAAAAAAAAGAAACATATTTTCTGAAAGACATCAAAAGTGTTATCGTTCGAATGTATTTTTTTTTTTATAATAATACATAAATCCAACAATTAATTACTATCATTTACGATTAAAACGAAACAATCCAAATAATAATCGTGTGGTTTTATATGAGATGACGTTTGATTTTATCATCGATAGATCGTATCGAAATAATCGATTGCGTGACCGAAATCGAAGTTACGTATTTTAAAATTAACAATCGTTCAGAGATTTTTGTCAAAGACAAGAAAACAAAAGTAAAAAGAACAAGAGAGAGAGAGAGAGAGAGAAAGATGTTGGATCGAAATGTTGTGTTAGTGTTACGTACGAGACAAGAGAGAACGGAAAGACGATTGAAACATAAAAAGGAAGCGAATCCACCCCCCATGGAACCACCCCCGCAATTGTTAAACAATAATCATCTTTACCTCGATTTTAACATGAAACTTGGTTCTGGTAATAGATTGCATCAGGATAATATCAAGAATATGAAAAAGGTAAATACGAAAATTGTTTTAAGACCCTTATTCACCCCTTCCCTCATATAAGAGGGTAGATTGAAAAGTTTTGAACCTTTTATTTTTTTCTTAAATAAAAGTAAATTTGAATTGAAAACAATTGTTCCCGCGTTCGGCTAGAAATTTATTCAATTGCAAATCTTATTTGTAAAATATTGCCAACATTATTCTTTAACTACAAAATATATGACGATAGTAATTTTCTAATAAACAAATATAGAAATGAATTTATTAAATAAAAAGAAAAAAAGAGAGACAAATAAAACTGACAACCATAAAAGATAGGAGAGTTGTTGCAACATTTTATTATAATTACAATTATGTGCGTGCAATGTAATTGATTTATTTTTTTGTTTCTAATTTATTATCCGATGGAATAAAAAGTATCCATAATTTCTGTTGCAACCTGATGGATTATAAAATCAACAAGTTTATTGAACACGTGTAATCGTATGTTTTTAAATGACACATTCGTTTGTAATATAGTCAATATACAAAATACAATCCTGAATATTTTTACGACGTAGTGCTTACGTGAATACTATTCGATTAATTATGCATTCGTAAGTGATATAATTATTAGTATCTTAGAATTAGCTTATGCTTGTGTTCGAGACGTAAAAGGTATAAAAAATAAAAAAGAAAAATGGGGTGAGTAAGATCAATTCAAATGATCAATGAGACAGATTGCGATCGATCATTGTCGTAATAATGGAAACGTTTTAAGGACAAATAATACATTTAAATTATTTTTTTTACATCCTTTTTTATGAACCATCATATGTAAAAATGTGAATGTTTAATAATAAAAATACAAATTTAATTATTATTTGTGTATAATATTGATACAATTAAATATACAATTAATAAATTTTCTATATGACTCTAACATATTTAAAGATAATATAGCTCGTGGATAATATTTTCACAATGATTATAGTTCACTCGGTAAAATGAGAGAGAGAGAGAGAGAAAACAAATGAAAATTTTATTAACTGTTAACGGATCCGTTGTAAATTCTTTTTCATATTTTTCTATAAATCCCAAGTAAAACTAGTACCTTATATAAGTATCGAGGAAACGAGTATAACCTGACCTCGTGATCATGATATATGCAGTCTCCATTCGCCGTTCGTGTAGGTGGTTGACCGCGTATGATTATTGTAAGAGATCCTCTTACTATTACAACCAAACTGTATTCTTAACATTCTTACTATTTATTAATTTGCCAATTAAATTAAAAAAAGAAAAAAAAAGCGAAGAGAATATCACGAAAAATGATATTGAAATCATTTAAAAAGAAGTTCATGCAGTTTCAAAATGGCCGCCGGCAAGGGTCGATCGCATCGATAAAGAAGAAGAAAAAAAAAACAAATGATGAAATAAATCAATGACGTTAAAGCGTTTGCATTAAAGAACTTACGTGTCGTAATTCAGTAATTATATGCATTTCATATTTATGTAAGTCCTATTTCAAGAAAAATATATATAGATAGAGATAAATAGATAGATAGATTGATAGATAAATAGATTGGATACACAGTAGGCATTGGGGTGTTTATATAACTAATTTGTGACTTGTTCTTGATCTGTCCGTTCGAATAATTACAAGTTTTTTTTTATACGAGATATGATATATTGAGAATAGTAAAAACATTTGTTTTAAGTTCAGTATGCCGGTATAGTGATTATTTATTATCTTAGTGTAGGATCATATTAGAAATATATATATATGTGCACATAGAAGATTTGAAGTATGAATAAATTAAAAATGATATATACATATCGAATCTCTTGTGTTTACAAAGGTATCAATATAACAGAAATCACGTTGGTGTATGTATGTCGGCGGTGTGACACTGGTTCTGGTTCCTCGCTGGTGGTTGAGGTTGTCTCGTGTATCCGTAGTAAAGGATATGTAATACTTCATGATGAAAAGAGAAAGAGAGGGGAAAATCTTTTCTTCCTTCTCTCCCCTTCCGCACCCTCCCTTCCCCACTTAACCTACCTTCGAGATTTTTATATCAACATTTAGTTTATACCAAGACATCGTAGGCTTTGCTACGTGTTCTCGCGAGCTTTAAACACTTTTCGAGGGTTTTTCTATTGATCACTTTTGTTTCTTCTTCTTCCTCCTTTTTTTTTCCTCTTTTTTTCATTACTTTCGAATATTCGAATGATCATTCTCAGTGATCCGTAGAAAACGATTGATCAACGATTCGATCAATCCAATCGATCGATCATTTTAACCGATTTGATATTTCGTTGAACGTTTGTTGAACACAGCAACACGTGTTACTGAGATTAAGTAAGTAATCAAGAAAAGGAGAAGGGAAAAAGGGTATAACAACAAGGAATTAATAATAATAATAATAATAACAATAATAATAATAATAATAAAGAAGAACAGAGAGGAAGGAACAGACAACGTGTCGGATTATCAGTTGGTGGCCGATCGAAACCGAGAAAGCGAGCTGTTCTAAGGTTTCCTCGGATAGCACGGTGAAGCCAAGTCGTGGAGAGTTTGCCCGAGTTGTAACGAGAGCGAGACTGAGAGAAAGAAAAAAATATATATATTAGAGAAGATAGAAAGAGAAATAAAATAATAAATAAAATAGGCACACAACGCGCGCGAGAGAGAGAGAGAGAGAGAGAAAGAAAATTAAGAAGAAGAAAAAAGAGAGAAAGATTATTTTCTTTTCTTTTCTTTTACTTTTTATTGTTGTTCCCTTCTATTTCTCTTTCCCTTTTCCTCCTGTTCAAAGATTAAACGTAAAGTGTTTAAATCTCGTGATCACGTGTCAATCATGGATCACGGTAATGGAAGTGGAAACGAGGCTGGCAGTTCACCAGACACCGTACTAGCACGTTCCTCGTCAGACGAAGATAGAAGAAGAAATCCTGAAAGTACTTCCGGTGAATACGTCACCGTTGCAGAGAGCAGCTCCAGTTTGGATACTTTAGCCGGTCAATCGTGTACAGCTAAAACTATTACAGTCAGTACCACCGGTACCACTAGTAGTACATTAACCAACGAGGAGAAGAAAAAGAAAGGTAGATTTGGTATATTGAAAAGTAGCTTTAAAAAAGATGCAACTGGATTATTCAAGATGAGAAAGAAGAACCGTGGGATGGAGGGTACTGTCGATGGTTCTATCGAGCTTGATCCTAATCCCGAAGAAGAGAAAGGTTAAGAGAAAAACAACCTTTATTTTATTTCGTAATCCTCGCTTCTGATCAATAACCAACTGTGTTTTTCATGAGTATCAATCGGCTTATAGAAGAATTATTGTGATTTGAAGAACCATTTGGGTTTGTCGTAAGACATTTTTCTAGTGTTCATTTTAATCTCAGGAAAATGCAGGAGGTTTCATTGTTCAAAATTGAGGATTTATACATGAAGATCTGAACAAAATTATAATTTGGAAAAGGTTTCATCCGCAAATCGTCTCTCTCTCTTTAACATCCTCAGACTCAACTCGCAAGAAGGTTCAACTAAGTCGACAACAACAGGAGGATAACGATGATCAAAAAACATCATCTACTATGCTCGGTACAACGAGCGATAGTCCGGGTGCTACGTCGAAAAAGAAAAAGTCACATTCCTTAGTACGAAAATTAAGTTTTAACAAATTTCGATTGTCAACTGATCAATCTCAGCAGCAATCACAACAATCAAAAAAACAAATAGAAGTCAGAAGAACACCGGACGGTGGTGACAGCAGCCAATCTCAAAGCCAATCCTCCCAAGATTCTCCCAGTCACTCCGACAGCCCCAAGAAACTAACTAGGAAGGGATCAGACGGTGAAAAAAGTGTCTTCAAGGGGATACGGCATCGTTCTAAAGCCGATTCTGAACGACCGCCAACAGGGGAAAGGGAAAGAGAAAAGAAGGGAGAAACGAAGAAACCGGAGATGCTGATCGCAAAACCGGTGAGCACTGTCACCGTAGTGCAACGCAAGTCTCCGTCGTTAACCATCAGATGTGTTCCTAAGAGTTCTCAGCAACACGGTGAGCATTATGTGACACCTTGAGAGAAATTTATCTATTAGGATTCATTATTTTTTTTCCATCCGTCCCCGGACCCATTACTCTTTTTAATTATACCTAAAATTGGACTTTGGTATTCCAATTTGTTGTTTATCTTTCTATAACCCCCTCCCACACACACACCCTTCTTACTCACCAACCCATTTTCTTTTCTTTTCTTTTCTTCTTCTTTTTATTTTTTCCTCTGTTTATTCGCATATCATCAGAAGAAAAGCAATTGAATTAATCAACATTTTAATCGATACACACGTCAGTCAGTAGTAGGAATAGTTTTGTATTTGTTTGTTTTCTTTTTTTTCTCTCTCTCTTTCTCTCTTCTATTCCAAAAATACAGAATCTTCGGATCAATCGAGTTTGGAGCAAGAAAGAAAAACGGAAATTTATTGTACCTCGACTCTACCATACGCAATATCAAAATGGCCGGATCAACGAAAGGATCATTTAACGCCGGAGGTAACGAGGAAAATAAAATTATCGGTTAAAGCTGATTCCGATTGCGGTACTTATAGTACAAAGAAGACATCTCCGGTAGAATTACGTAGGAAATTGTCGTTGTTGGAAGAGAAACGTGCGATATTTCAACGAAGATTATTCGAGAGTACTACGAGTGACATTGATTCGAATGACACGGTAATAGCTGTTACTTTAGACGAGGATTTCGATAAATCGGATAAAACGAGGAATAGCATTAACGATTCCGGGGATGATACTAACACCAAGAAAAAAGCTAGGCACATAAGCGTCAGAAAATTTGATACATTTTCAACATTCGAGGGTACCTTCGACGAGGATACGGGACTTGGTTATTTAGCTGGAATCGAAGAGGATTATCCAGAAAGTTACGATAGGGAGGACGACGATTACAACGATTTACAATCAGCCATGGCACCAATGTTGGCAGCTGCCAATGATAACGTTGAAAAAACCAGATCGGTCAGCCAGGAAAGTGCGGTGAGAGAAATATTGATACAAAATGCGCTTGGGTTGATCCCCTCCTAACCCATTTTTCTTTTTTTCTCTTTTTTTGCATTCCCTCTTACCCCGTCAGGGTTTGTTTCTTGCGGATACGTAATATTTTCGATTATCGGATATAATAAATTGTTGTTATTACTAGAGATGTTAAATGAAACACAAAGTATTCACGAAAAAAAACAACAGCTTATCACACGCATCACGATTTTGCTTGCTTTTTTTTTCCTTTTTAATTTCGTAACCATTTGTAACCTCGATGTGAATTAGTCTTTGAGGGAGGATAAGGAGGAAGGCTTATATAATAACTGGTTCTCCTTTCTTATCAAATTAACATTTTGAGTTATTACTCTTGTTTCTTTTTCTTTTTTTTTTTTGTTTCTTTAGCTATGCACCATTCGTTACTATCGTAATTGAATTTTTGTCAAAGCCTCCATCCACCTCCTTATTAATTATTTAGTCATATGTTCCTTCGATTGATTGGATAGTGGCTGATAGGAGAATGGTTTATTGTTAGTTTGATTTAATATTTGTCCACGTTAGTAGTCGTACTTGATGTCTCAGGTAATTCTATGATACAGGAGATCGATATAGACGACTTTGTTCCTTGTGGTCTCCAGTTTGCGGATACCCTCGATCCATTTTCCTTGATCCCTCCTCTCTTCCCCTCTAACCTCCTTTCTTCCAATAAGCTCTCGAGTTTCGTGGCTTTGCGTGCTCTATCTTCTTGTCTTTTCACAGCGACTCCTGTCTTGTCTACTTTGTTAGTAGACACTTGGATATCTCTCTTGTTGGATTACAATTTAGCTTTATTGATTTTTTTTTCTTTTCTTTTCTTTTCTTTCCTTATATATTTTCTTTTTCTATTATTTCTTTATTATCGGGAAGGATAGTTTTAATTCAACACATGGTGGTACGTCCATTTGTTTTATATAATCCTATTGAATTTTAAAAATTGAATCGGTGATTCGATGAAATTGATTTAATTGTTTTTTTATTTTCTCTTTTATTATCTCATGGGATATTCTTTTTTTCCATGATATGCATAAATGAAATTATTTCATTACGATATAACTTTAATCTCTATATATATATATATATATATATATATATTATGTATTTTTGTTCATTAATTGGTAGGCTAATTAAATTCTATTCAATTTGTGCTATGATATTATATTTTTGAACAAAATTATGTGTATGTATTTTACATTTGTGCATGGAAACTATATATTACTTTGATATTAATGCTATCAAACAAGTTGAAAGAGTTATTGTTATTCATCTTGAATCCCTTGTTATTTATCAACGTTTAACTCTCTTGATATTTATAAAGTATAAATGTATTGACGCGAAACTCAAATGATCGTACGTAAGAGTCATTTAGATTGTGATTTTCGTGCCAGCAACAGTCAGTATTGTGTGCCAGCAATAAATAGTTCGACTCGAGTTAAAACTTCTCAATCACTCACAAATAATAATAATAATAATAATAACAATAATAAAAGATTGATTCCTGCGAGATTCTTTCGAGAAGAAAATTATGGAAGTGGAATTGAAGATTTGGCGTAGGCCAAAAGTGTTCAACCTTTCCAAGTGGAAACTCCAATCGAGACATTGGAAATGGTTCAAGGTTCATTTATCAAAATGATCTACGATATGTTTCTTTTACGAATGCACTTATTTTCTTTTTTTTTTTTTTTATCGGCACGTTGGAACGATTTTAATGCTCTTTCTTTAGTTTATTTAAGTAAAAGAAAAAAAAAAAGAAAGGTATAATTTTAATCATTCATTAAATCTCGTGGAAAATTATGAACGCAATTGAGACATTAGGGATCGGGTCAATAAAGTTAAGTTCCTTTTTTCTTTCTTTATATTTTTCTTTTTTTTTTTTTTTCTTTTTAACTAAATACCAAAAGATAATTTCAATCAAACGACTCGTCCAATGATCTTTTGCATATCATATACCAATAAAAAAAAATATTCAAAGCTATAGTATTCTGACTTTTCTTGTTGTCGTTGTAACCGTGATAAGATATACGGAGAGACACGTATTGAATAAACACATACAAAGTATGTATAATTAAATGAATAATTGAACATTGTTCTTAATTGGAATGTTTACAGTCGTCACAGAACAACACTCCAGGTATTGGAGTTGGAGAGAAGAGGGAGCATTTGTACAAAATTTTGGTGATCGGTGAATTAGGTGCTGGGAAGACATCTATCATCAAAAGATACGTGCATCAATTTTTTTCACAACATTATCGTGCCACGATAGGGGTTGATTTTGCATTGAAAGTACTCAATTGGGATCCCCATACCATCATCAGGCTCCAATTATGGGACATTGCAGGTAAGATGCAGCCTGATCAAATATATATTGAAACAACGTTATTTTTTTTGTTAATAATAATATTGAAATACTTAAATTTAATGTGACCTGTTTTTAGGTCAAGAAAGATTTGGAAACATGACAAGGGTATATTACAAGGAAGCAGTAGGTGCTTTTATAGTATTCGACGTGACGAGAAATTCAACGTTGGATGCGGTGGTCAAGTGGAAACAAGATCTCGACTCGAAGGTACAACTACCGGATGGATCACCGATACCTTGTGTACTTTTAGCAAATAAGTGTGACCAACAGAAGGAGGGTCTGGTAAATTCACCTAATAAAATGGACGAGTATTGTAAAGAGAAAAAATTCGTTGGTTGGTTCGAGACATCTGCTAAAGAAAATATCAATATCGAGGAGGCAGCAAAGTTTCTCGTTAATAAGGTAATATTATTATAAATATATAATTATTAAGTATTATTATTATTATATATATTATATTTATATCAACACATCAACTGTTAATAATTGTTTTAGTTACGTGGTTATTAACAAGTAATAACACATGTTTAACTTTTTAATTTATATAAGGCGTTGCGTAAAGTTCTTCGCACAAGTACGATCAACATGATTTTTATTTAATATATGTAGTTGCATACCTCCCTCCCTCCTTCCCTCTCTCTTTCTTTCTTTCTTTCTTTCTTACTTTTTTTATCCGTTTTTCTAACAATTATTGGATTTATCTTGATTATTCCTCGTTGTATAATATCTGTCGTTGCAAGGTAACTTAATAGGTGACATCATGGTGATAATGATATACAACTGACACCCTTATGGGATGTTGTTTACGTAGTCGGGTTAGCAATTAAACATAGTTGACAGGTACATAGTTTTCTTCGTATTTAAATTTAGAATGTTTAATAAAACGATTATTAATGTATAATTATATGTATGTGAGTATTAGGTAACCAATAAAATGCGTGTAGCTTTCAATCGATAAAAATAAAAATTATTACACCAGCACACACATGTGTGAACAGTTTTAGGATTATAAATTCAATTATAAAAATATTGTTAATTAATATTACTATTTTTTTAATATTTTCTTTTTTCTGTGATTTTTCTTTCAGATATTACAAAATGATCAAATAATGAAAGGCAACGAATCGCAAGATCAAACCGACGGGGAGAGATTTGCGTTAAATCAATCGCCGGTTAGTTCCAAGAAATCATGTTCTTGCTGACGATATGAAAATAATTCGTTGGGAATCTAATCTCCAGGTCTGTTATCAAGATACTTTCTTCCATATCGTTGCTCGTCGTTCGTCGTTCATCGTTGTCGTCGTTGTCGTCATCGTCGTTTCGTTGATCAACGTTTAATTTACTCACTGCTAATCCATTTTGTTATTAGAATTACAAAACAATAGTATATCCTATACGAAGAAACATATATTATTCAAAAAACCAACAAAAAAAAAAATAAAAAAGAATAGAAGAAGAATAGAAAAAAAGAACCACGCGATCGATCAGTATCGTTTTATTATCAAATTATTCAGACCTTTGTTTTTTCACTATGGCTTCTCTTCTCACAAACGAGAAATAATATTCCTAAAGTGTATGTAAATATATACATACATTTATATATATTTATATATATATA
>NW_014569971.1:71738-85813 GCF_001313835.1 Polistes canadensis
AGAATTATAAACGAATTAAATCTAGAGTAGCTTCCGACAGACAGCTTAGTTATTATTATCATTATTATTGTGCTTAAGATTAATCATTTTTCTCGAATTAGATAACGTTAAGAATGCAATAATGTACCGATAATTATAAAGATTAAGAATAATAACAACTAACAACAACAACGACGACGACGACGACGACGACGACGATGATGATGATGATGATGATGATGATCATGATGATGTTTTTAGCATTAAGAAAAAAGAAAAAAAGAAACAATACAAAAAATATTCTTTTTCAATAATTGTCAAACACCAAGTGCCCTAACGGCGAAGTGTCATTTAATGATGCACAAACACACAAACAAACAAACAAAAAAAGTAAGAAATTCGCAGAGCAATTTATTCATCATTGTTTTAATTCAATTTCATTCGAATATTTACATATTGGCATCTAGCGTTTTTCTACGACAAATTCTAATTCTAATTCTAATTAATAGTGCCTTTTCAAATCGCTTATAACAGTTACAATATCATGTTGACTGTTGTAACATACAAACGAAGAAATGCGCTTCGTCCTGGGCTGTGTGCTGCAATATCATTAATTAATTAATTACTTAATTAATTAATTAATCAATCAATCAATTATGCAATCGAATGAAATAATTAATTAATTAAACAATACACAAAAAAAAGTAAATACATTTTCAAGTTTAATCCTATTAGTAAAACTTTTTTAAATTGTATTTCTTTTTATGAAATTTTTGTTATTATTTTAAACAAAGTAGATTAACCTTTTATCTTTATTCTGCATTATATAATAAATTCATAGATATACTAATATTAAATAATGTTATATTATTGTTATTATTATTATTATTATTATTATTATTATTATTATACTATAATATTGTAAATAATGCGTATTTTACACGTTACGACACTTTTTACTAAATCTAACGACTAACTTTCCTCATACATCGTTTGCACTTTTATACTTAACGAACAAGCAAGCAAGTTATTAAGAAAGAAAAAAAAATATATATATATATATACAATACATGCATAATATACATATACATACAATTTCATGAGAAAATATTAGTCATTAGACATCAATAAAAAAAATAAAAAAAACAACTATGTTGCATGCATTTAACGTCAATATTGCATAATAATAATTACTGATCTATGATATATATATATATATATATTTAATGCATAAATATTATAAATAAAAGTATGTGTACGCGCGTTAGTGTGCATGTGAAGACATGAATGTGTAATTTTATTCGTTAAAAATATTATATCATCTTCTTTTTATATATAAACATCAAATAAGTCGGGTATAATATATAGAATAATATTTAATTGAATTATATCTAACATATTTTCCTTTCTTTTTGAAGGAAATTAAATCCAAGTATAGACACATACACACACATATATATATATATATATATATATAAATGAATTTAAGTTGCGACTAAAAAAAACGAGATAATTATTAAAATATAAAAAAAAGAAAAAGCAATGAAAAGCGTGGGTGTTGTTGTTTTCGTTCATTTCACTCATTTCATTAAAAAATTATAACAAATTATGAAATTTTAATCTACTCGTCGTAAAGATAACATTTATAATGTCGACAGAAATTTGCTTAAAAACTGATAACAATGATAAGAATGAGACGTTTTAAAATTCATTACGATCACAGATTCTCTCGTCGTTGTGAAGATTCTAATCGTCAGTTTAATTTAGACGTTCATGTGATTGTTAAATTTAATTTTAACATGGAATTGTTTGTCGATAATCGAGAAAAGATTAGGTTGTCTTGGGAAAATGTTACTGTTAGTATTAACGATCGAAAAGAAACATTTATTCGATCTATTTGGTCTGATATTAGAAAAAGATCGCGTATTAAGAGATTAGGAATATTAAAGCAAGGTAGTTATAAATTTTTTGTTACTGTTAATTTTTTGAATTAAAAACGTTAATTAACACATTGTTTGGCTCATTTAATAATTAAATTAATTGTAGTATCCGGCTATGGAGAAAGTAATAACATGATTGCTATAATGGGACCAAGGTATGTAAGGGATTGGATATATGTTTAAATAATAATATTTATATTTGAAACGATTATGTGTTTATTATAGCGGAGCTGGAAAGACTACTTTGTTAAGTACGATTGCAAAAAAAATTCAATCGACCAGTGGTAGTATTAAAATTAATGGATCAGATGTTTCTAATACTATGATGTCACAAATTTCAAGTTACATGAGTCAATTTAATCCGATATTTGTTGATCTTACCCCTAGGGAACATCTCTTGTTTGTGGTACAAATTCATATACGTTTGATTAAACTTTTCTTTTTAATTAAATAAATAGATTTATTTTCGAATTTTTAAAAATTAATTTTATTTTATTTTACTTTTCTTTTTTTTTTTTAAAATAGAGTGCATTAAAAATGGATAAAAACAAAAGTTATCGCGAATTCAATGATAAAACCGATAAACTTTTAAACGAATTCGGATTGTACGAACAGAAAAATAATTTAATCGCAAAATTGTCGGCTGGCGAAAGAAAACGATTATTTTTAATATCCGAATTAGTAACAAGACCTAAAATTATTTTTTTAGACGAACCAACAACAGGTAATTTCTATATAAACCAAAATTATATTTTACAAATATAATATATATTCGAGATATAACAATATTATTAATAATAATTAATAATTCGTTAACACATACACACACACATTCACATGCACATAGATCTTGATAGTATGACAGCATTGAACGTTCTACAAACGTTAAAATTAATCTCAATGAAAGATACTTTGGTAATTTGTACTATTCATCAACCAGGAATGGAGATGTATAATTTGTTCACGCATATCGTTTTATTAGCTGATGGTAGAAACATTTTTTCCGGAAATATAGATAACGTCAAACCGTTTTTCGAAAGGTATTCATTTATATTTTTTAAATATAATTTTTCAGTAATATCGTTTTGATTTTTCGACAAAGTAATCATCAATGAACGAAAAACGAGATTACTTTTTCGAACAAACCAATGTAATATTAATTACACGAAATATGTTATATTTACTATTCTTTTGATAATTATTAATTTTTGTATATACAAAATTTACGATCGTATATATTATTTTTATTAGCCTAGGATTCGTATGCCCAATTCACATAGATCAAGCAGAATACCACATCAGTATTTTATCTCAACATGATTCAATTACGTCGAACGAGGAAAGATCTTTAAATTTATCGAAAGCATTTTTACGATCACCTTATTACGAATTACCTAACACCGATGAAAATCTTAAAGAAGTACAAACAAATTTATGCAAGTAATGAAAAAACGCATCGATCTTTAAAAAAACAAAATATAATACGTTAGCAAAAGATTTATTCTTTTCTTTTTATATTTTTTCTTCTTTTTTTTTTTTTTTCATTTTACAGTAAGCCAGGATTATTGAAACAATTCGTTTGGTTAATTTGGAGGATTTATAAGAAAAAACGTAGAACATTTTTTTCCGACAATTTATCATGGATATCTTTTTTGGTATATAGAAAATGGAATTAACATTTTTGATAATATAAAATTTAAACATTCGTTTATTTTTTTTAATTATATCTTTTGTTTTTTTAACGTAGATGTCTATGACAATCGTGAATATATTTTTTATCGGTAACAATCCAAATACGCAGAAAGGAATGCAAAATATTAGAGGAATTATATACATGATGACTTCAGAAATCATTTTTACAGTAACTTATTCAACAATATACGAATTACCATCGGACATGATTAATTATTGTCGTGAAACTTCGATGTATGGTCCAGGTGTTTATTACGTTGCTACTTTTATCGGATTGGTAACATTACGCTTATTTTTATTTTTATTAATTATTTATAATAATTTGTTTATTTATTTTTTTGTTTTAAATCAAGATTACATATATATACAGGTGTACAACTTTTGCTTTTTTCTTATAAACCATCTATGTATATATATATATAAATAATTTTTTCAGATACCAAAATCTATGATTAAATCACTCATTTTTACATTGACGATACTTTTGACTTTGAACAGTAATATTAATTGGAAGGACATACCATTTTATTGTCTTTCAACTACGTTAAGTTCAATTTGTGGTACCGCTTATGGTATGATGATGTCCAGTTGGACAAATAATGTTGATTTAACGACAATAATTATGGTACCAATTGATATATTATTTCTATTAACTGCTGGTATGTTTTATAATTTGAGGTAAGATTTGTTTTATTAAACAATCGAGATCGTATTTATACATAAAATTAACGAATTTCATTTTTTAATTCGATACAATTGAAATGAATTTTTATAGAAGTTTACCAACGTATTTAGGATACTTGAAATATTCGTCAATATTTTATTACATAAACGAATGTCTTTCGATATTGTATTGGTCAAAAATTGATAGAATCGGTAAGAAATGTGTAATTGTTAAATGTTTTACAATGAAAATGGGATTACAAAACACGTGATGTTTTAGAATGTGAAGTAAAGGAAAGATTACCGTGTTTAATAAATGGTACGGAAGTTTTATTCGAATATGGATATGATGAATCCAATTTTACCTTAGATTTATGTGGAATGATATGTTTAACAATATTCATGTCCATTGCCGGATACCTTGGAATTAAAAAAAACAGGACAGTAAGACTTTTCATTCTAAGTATATTATATATATATGTAAAAAAAAAAATAATTATACATATTAGTTATATACGTACATAACTAGTATTAGCCTAATTTGTTGCCATAATTGATATATAAATCCAATGATCAAAAGTTTTACCTTCCTTTTATTATCTCTCTTCCATCGTTATATAATTATTTAATATTATAAATAATTAACGAGGAGAAGAGATGAAACAATTGTATTTATTTTTAATAGACAGGTTCTTTTTGACTTCTATAACGAAGTACCAAGAAACTGATAGAATGACAGACGAGGAATATCATTAAAAGGCCAAATAAATCAACGTAATAATGATCAAGTATGTAACCATACTTATCGAGAACTTCTAAACCGTTTGACATGCAAGGTGCTTCTGGATCTGGTAAACAATCTTCAACAACAACAACAAAAAAGAAATAAAAATAAAATTTCTTAAACAAATTATAAAAAGATATATATATATATATATTTTAAAAGTCTTATAAACCTAATCTAATTAATTTACCTATGTGATCAAATTGTATCCATTGTTTCAAAGAAATGGCTTCCAAACCGTAATAAAATATCGATAAATATCTTATCCATGATATTGACGGTAACAAATGTCTAGGAAAAAAAAACAAAAAAGAAACAGAAAACATGATATTTAAAAAATTCAATTAACTTTTTCTTCCTTTACCATGATTTTAATATGAGAACAATAATAAAAAATTACTTACCCAAGATGTAAAAAGATGCCAGAAAACATTAGACTCATGAAATCAATTGGTACAGATATCAAAGAAGCTGTATCGATCGAATCGAATGACGCTGACATCAAAAATCCTGTTTTTATATATAAATGAAAAAAAAAAAAAATAAATTAATTCTCATTAATAATAAATATAAATAATGATTATAATACCAAGAGCAGAGCCAGCAAATGCAGAGGACATGATTGGTACGACGAAATAAATGAAACCAATGAATCCACCTCTTAGTCCAGTGATAAGATAAACCAAACCACTGTATAAAAATGGTTGAATTATGATACCTGGAATCTAAACAATTTATAATTATTAATGACGAATTTCGTTCATTCGAGTACGACCAGTAATCCCCAAAATTTTTGCGTTTCATTTATATTAATTATTTTCAATCAATCGTTCGATAAAAAAAAAAGAAAACTTTTAACTTTTTCTTTCACATAGTGAAATTGTTCAATTTTGATATAGGACTCTTTGACAAAAAGTCTGAAATCAATAAGGGCACCGATAATGGAAAAACTTTGGGAATCACTGTACTACAATGTGATATAAATTATTGTTTTTTAATGAATTACCAAAGTTACAACTTTGCTGATATAATACGGTCCTGGGTCGTATAAACTCGCAGCAATATCACGTAAGAGCAATGGCAATTCTCTTGGGAATGTATAAAAACTGGCGTAATTAAAAGTAAATGCTGTTTCCACTACGATCAGGTACATCAGACCTTGCATATTTTGTATGCTACCTTGATCAACTTTTTGTGTTACGTTTATGTACGGGAAAGATATTAGAACACCTATATACTTTTTCGAATAAATAAATTATATTATAATTAACGTGCGTATGTGTGTGTGTGTGTGTGTGTGTGTGACATCATTGTTACTTACCAAATAGGATATAAATCTTAAAAATATGGAAGAAAAATTTCTCTTGTAATCGATGTAAATTCTCCAAACTAGCCATTCGATTTGAGTGAACGATCTGACTTTTTTAAAATTATTTTTAATCAACACATTGTTATCAAATATTAATGGCAATTCTTCATCCTCGTTAACGTCTCTACGATAATCTTTTATCAATGATGCAATTTTTTTCCCGTAAACCGATTTCTCATATTGATCGCAGATCCATTTCATCTGTCGGATAACAAATTTTTCATCATTCTTGTTTTTTTTATTTTTTTATTCTTGTTCTTTTATTGTTATTTATTTTTGTATACATTATGTTTTTATATATATATCATAAATATCAATTACCTTGTTAGAACTCTCATTCTCGTAATCATGCGAAACGGATAATTGGGACACGTAAAACTCAGCATTATTGTAAGTTGGTGGACAATGTAGATCCAAACTAGAAAAAATCAATCGAATGATATAAGAACAAATATAAAATAAGGAGTTTTCAAGACGTACCTACCTGTCGAAAAAGTTAGTGGCGTCAATGATCGAACCTTGAAATGCAACACGACCAGCAGAAAGTAATAAAAGTTCATGAAAAATGTCGAGTAAACCTGAAGCTGGCTGATGTATCGAACAAATTACTATTCTACCCCTTTTAGCAACGTTACGAAGAGTTTTAACAATTGTCATGGCTGCGTAACTGTCAACACCTGTCGTAGGTTCGTCGCAAAATAAAATGCTGGGTTCTGTTAATAACTGCGACAAAGAAATTTGTTCAAATATTTTACAATTTGATTTTAATTTTTATATATATATTTTTTTTTTTTTTTTTTTTTTTTTTTTTTTTTATATTAGCCCTTTTTCTTACTTGTACTGCCAAGGATACCCTTTTCCTTTCACCACCGGACAATGTGGACAATTTTGAATGAGCACAATTGACCAATAACAATTCTGTTAAAAGTGCAGATATTTTTAATTTTCTTAAACTCATGTGATATCTACGATCCATTCTCATGCATGCCTAATTTGAGAAACAAAAAGTCAAATCATTCCGTTATTATAAATTTCACGCATTAATCAAACAATTTAACAAACGGACCATAAATTCCATGTGTTCCTCAACGGTCAATGATTCAACAGCAAGATCCTGTTGCGGTACAAATCCAGATATCATTAACATTTCTTGCTTGTTAATCAATTTACCGTTCAATAAAATTTCACCATCTATTTCACCTGATGATAATAAAGCAAATTATTTAATTTTTTTTATCAGATATTCCAAGAATAAATTATACGAATAGGTAATCATACCTTTTATACGTCTGCTTATCATCGCAAGGAGAGTTGTCTTGCCAGCTCCGCTACAAAATACAATTTATTTTCTTCCTTTTTTTTTGTTAAACACATCAAGTAAATTCCTAAAGATTGCTGGTCTTACCTCGGGCCCATTATAGCCATCAATGTTCCAGAATTAACTATACCATTTACTAACAAATAAATGTGAATCAAATTTACATCAATATATATATATATATATATATATATGAATAATAATAAGAAGAATATTATATTGTTATTATTATAATTACTATTATTAATTAAAATTCTTAATAAGTACCTCCATTAACAAGATGGACATATTCGAATCTTTGTAATCCGAGAAAACTCTTCAAGTAATTCCCATTTTTTTTCTTTTTAACCGTAAAAGATACATTCTTCCACATCAAACTGAAATTCTTGTCAGGATGTTGTGGCAAGGCCGAATATTTGACTTTATTTTGCATCTGCAGACAATTAACGTAAAAATATTATACAAGATTTTGAATTAACAAAAGCGAATCGTCCAAATAAATTAATTTCGATTTATTGTCGCATTAAAATTACTTTGTCTAACGTATAAACAAAAATAAAATATGATTAAATAACGAATAATACGAACCGTTGAACAGTATAATAATTATTAAAACACATAGGATATATAATCGATTAGAATTCTTAAGGGTTTATGGATTTTCTCGAGTAAGACAATCTCATAAACAGAATTTTATTTAACGAAGTTATATAAAGTACTGGTTCTCGACATGATAATTATCAATGCCACACACACGATCACCGTAATTATTCTAATTAGATATAGTTTATATAAGAAAAATTAACTTAGATAGAAGTAATGGGCATTCCCATGACTGATGTCGTAATTTTCGATATTGTTTAATAGTGATTAAAAAAAAAAAACAATTGTTGACTTACTTTAATACCGTAATTGTTGTACGAACCGTAAGATATTCTTGTCAAATTTTTCCCTTTCAACTTGGTTTTATAAAAAAAAAAAAAAGAAAAAGAAAGAATCAGACTTAATAAAATCAAATAAATATGATCAAAAAATGAAAGACAGAAAAAAGAAGAAGTTCGAAACGATGAAGATGATATTCAAGATGAGTTTCTTTGAAGACAGGAAGAACGTGTTATAAGGGTAACTAAAGTCGAATGCGTTCTTCAAGACCGCATATGACACCAACACAATCACCAGGTAACTGTGGTATTGCAAGAAAAGAGACGAAGGAGAGACTTATATGCCTACCTGTCAGAGAGTGGTTGTGTAACGAGCTTGCAACTCTACAAATACGTGAAAAGTAATGAAACTAAGATAAATGGATAGATAGATAAATAGATAGATAGTTAGAATGAATATGTGTGATTCGTAGATAAATCGTTTAACATAATTCATACACATTTTCATGATATTTTTCACATTGTTACATCATTGATTTTTTATATTGATTATTATAAAAAAAAGAAAGACAAATTTTTACAAGAAATTTATAAGAATATTGGTATAATTAATTATTAATTGTGATTCGGTACAGTAGAATATATTTATTAATATATTAATAGTTTTTTAGATTGAAAGATTTATATTATATTAAGCGGTCTGACCACTAGAAAAATGGATATATTCTAAACACATTCGTAAATTCGAAAGTGTCTAACGAAATATTATTATTTTCGAATACACGATAAAATATGGCTTCAGCAATATATCGAATAAATTGTTTATAATAATATTAAAAAATACCAGCGTTGCGACAATTTCCGCGAAGTACATTACAAAAATTTCGTTTATCGATTAATTCTTTCATTTTTGTTTCTTGTCATCATTCTTTCATTCATTTATTTATTTATTTATTTATTCATTCATTCATTCATTTATTTATTTATTTGTTCATTCATTCCTTCATTTAGTACTTTAAGATATAAATAAGATATACGGACTATTAGCTTATTTTTAAAATTGAAACTTTGAATTAACGCGCGAATAAATATTCGTACGTAGCGCCACTGCGGCCACTTTACGAACTAATCACGAGAGAGTCTCCGGAATTTTTCTCGTATGGTTTCGTTTCAATAAACTTGTATTGTTGTAGGCAATATTAAAGCAAGAACGAGAGAGTGCCGAAATATTCAATTACGCGTCAATAAATTGTTAATATTCAGTTTACAGTTTTAAAAAGTTGTCAAATATGCAGAGAATTAATCCTAGACTTATGCAGAATATTTCTGCACTCAGGTATGTACTAAACAATTATTTCCATAATAATTACTAATATTCTATCGAATAATTCGTGACAATTTATTTTACAATTTTAATTTTCTATTTTTATAAATGTTGTTTTTACTAGATATGTTATATCTTTCTTTGTATAGATATCAAAATAATTGTATTTTTATAAAATTATTTTTTCAATTTTAATTATAATATTTTAATTTATCGAAATATACGGGATAACTCGATCTCATTATCAATGAACTATTATATAATGCATTTAAAGAAAATTTCAATACTAAATTAAATGTATTTTGGTTATATTGTAAGTACTTTTTATTATCAAATGTTTTTACAACATTTTATACATTTCCAATTAACAATAATTATAAATTTAAATTTCTATCTTTAAATCTAATTAAAGATTGTCAATCTATTTTTAACATTGTGGTAACAATTTTGATATTCCCTCTGTCTCTCAAATATTTAATTATAATTATTTCATCTTAGTTGTGCATACTAAATTGTTTATTGATTTTTCAATACGGTCAGGTTAGAAAATGTGGTAATTAGTTAATACGCATTCTATAGAATTATTAGATCCAATATCAAGATTATTAAACAGGATGTTATATTAAATACTATATTTGATTCCAGTCGAATGAAAATGTCTAATGATAGCGGTTCTCGTGGAAGCAAGGGCAGCGCTGGTGCTATCCGTGATGCTGGTGGAGCTTTTGCGCAAATGGAAGCGGCTCATGAAAATCAATACTTTTATAATCAGGTTTGTCAACGATAGGATTTTAATTCCCTGATTAATTATTTAAACAATCAGTGTATTAAATTATAATCTATGTGCATTATTTTATTCGATACGTCTTTACAAATATATCTTTATTACCATTTTCTTATTTTAGCAAAAAGAACAATTAAGAAAATTGAAGGAAGGTCTCACCGATGAAATAGCTTTCCACGAGGAACAGATTCGTCGTCATCAAGAGGCCATAGAACGTCATAAGACAAGAATGGACGAAATGCATAAAACTAATGATAAATAAATAAAAATATCTCTCTGTCTTATATAATTTTTCTAATGGTACTTGACACTGATATTAAGTCCGATATGTGGTCAATAAAAAGATTAGCAGGATTAGTTAATAATTAGTAAGTTTCATTTTATATTTATGTATATCAAATTAATATATTTCAATGAATTATTTTTACCTGTTTATGGCTTCATCGATAATTATTTTCAAATATCAAATCAATTGGTTCCGATGTAACAATTATTTTTTGACTTTTAACATATATGTTCTAAGGAAACTATTATAAATCCGCTAAACCTTTCACTCCATGTATGTATACATAAATAGAACATTTTTACTTTTTCAAAAATAAGAACAAAGTTCTGGCTGAACAGTAACAGTTATTCCGCTTTAAAAAGTTAAAGTACTTATATATACCGTTTAGTATAACATAGGTAAGAGTACGTAAGAGTACAATAAAATAATTGCTTCAATATCACGACTTATCTACTCACCTATATTTAATCCATTTTCAAATCCTTAAATAATTCTATGTAAGTGAAAAATTGTTTGTTTGTATATTTTACTTTAAAAGTATCCATTAAAAAAATAAATGTTTCCTCAAAATATGTTTATTAATCAAATATAAAATAACTGTTCAAATTGAATTTTTATAACAGAATTAAATTGTTCACGTATAGAGAACAGAAAAAAGATAATGTAAGAATTTAAAGTTTACAAAATGACTTTTATTTATTAAAATTCACATTTTAATTTAACTTTCCTTGTGTGAGGCTCAAAACTTTTCAACTTATCGTCTTTTATTAGGCTCAGAACTTTTCAACCCACCCATGTATATTTTTTCTACAATTAATACGTATTGTAATTAGGCTTATTAAAAATTTATATATATAAGATACACATTCAACAATTATTTTTTAATAATTTTAATATTGAATAATCGAAATATACACATAAATATATTTATTAATTATTGAAATTTTCTAGCCACTCTATATATACATATTAAATAGACTTATCAAAACATCAAGATCACCCTAGATAATTATTTCTACAATTATTTTAATCGAAGAACCAATATAAATGCAAACACATACATATATATACTTATTAATCATCTATATAATATAATAAAAAATAAATAAAAATCTATCTTTATATATATATATAGAAACACAAAACAATAGATTAGTAAAAAAGTACCATTCAAAACATTATCATTCTATGTTTTGTATTTTTAGGAATTTATTTTATAACAAGAGTATTTATTTATTTTTTGTTTTTACGCATATAGAGAAAAACATTTAGGCACTGCCTTATAAGGTAAATAGGAGGGGAGAGGTGACTCGACTACGTCATCCATCACTTTGTTTTCGGACGGCGTCTCAACTAGTTCCGCTCCGCGTAAGTAGTACTAACTGCCTAATTAATTAATATTTTAATATCAAATCTTATAATCTAATCAAATCTCATTTGATTTACAGATTGATGCAGTCATAATCGATGGTGTGAATGCATTGACATTAGGTAAGAAGATCTGTAATTAGAATTATATGATCTTATATTCATATCGATGGTTTCACAAAGATTTCTATCATAATCTCTCATTCTTTTTATGGTTTCAGAAAGACGTTCACCATCGTTCCATGGAAATTAAACTAATCAATGGTGGTATATACAACTCCGTACATACGTGCAAGTATATTTCTTTATTTCTTTTCTTTAATTTTATAATGGATCTCCGACGCAGCAACCTCCCCGTGGTGAAATCCGGTAACCGATATTGCTTACGGTGTCCATAGAATTTGTATGGTGCAACGTAAGCACTGTCGGGCCAATGGCTGACGTTCGATGCATTAGAAAATTTTAACTTCACGTTTTATTTATTAATTCTAATGCAAATGAAAAAATGATTTATTGAATTAATTTTTTAATTACGCGTTGCAATTGTTGATTAAATTTGATTAATTTAAATTCATTTTATTTCTTATTGTATTAAATTCATATAAATAATTCAAGACATGTTCAATCGATTTTAATTAATTGTACAAATGATTATTTATAAATATTGCACCTTGTGTTTAGTTTTACACTAATGTTATATCTATTTTTTCCTATAGGTATTAACGCAATTAGTATACTTCTGTAAAAATAACCCTATCGCGATTAAATGTATTTTTTGAAAGATAGAATGCAACGCGATATTTGTTCGTTTGTATTTTATTTTAATTTTTTTTATGTAGCTTACAAGTTTGTGGTTACATTTATTGAATATTTTTTTATTAATAATTAAAGCATATAAAAATAATAACACGATTTCAGAATTTTTGGAATACGTAGTTTAAATAATTGAATTATACAACTATTAATATATTTTTTATTAGTAACATAATATAAATATAAACAGAAGTACGCTACGACTTGCTTTAACTAAACTTTGATTTTCAGAGCTTCAGTTGCGATTGCGTGCAATGCAATCTTAGAGTCAGTGTTTGTTTCGAAAAATGTTGCATTTTTTGTATGCAATCGCAGAGATTGCTTTCAAAATAATTCAATCGTAATTTAAAATCAATGCAAGAATTTGTTATAATATTCTTGTTAAAAAAACAATTTGCTCGGTACGCGATTAGAATCATTAACACACTTTCGGCCAATTCGGTAGAAGAGGATTTGCGTCTCGATTAAAATATTGTCATGGTCGAAAGTGTGAATTAAAATATCTTCGTTTTTTCTGGATCATCTTTATCAACGAATCTGGGGCTTCGTCTGGATAAATCAACGGTTAGTATTATTATTGTAATCTTAATTATTACTTCTCATTCATTTTTTAAATCATAGTTGTCTTTCATTCGGGGTATTCATTCATGAAAAATGTTTCGAATGATATGAAACACAATTAATTTTATTTTGTATTTTAAATTACATCCAAATCATCGATTCAACGATGCAACAATTCAACAATTCAACGATTCAACCAATTTTAATCAACTTCACGACATCATTCAACCAACAGCGAGAGGGACGAGTGTTTTGGAGCCATCGCAGAACTTCTACTGCCAATTGTTCAGTTTCATTTTTTATTTTATTTTTT
>NW_014569972.1:0-7758 GCF_001313835.1 Polistes canadensis
GTTATTGTGTTTTATTTTCCTTATCCTCCTTCCCATTAATAAAGAATCTCGATATYACCCDTAAGGGCATTTTTCGATTCACTACTATTCACTGGAGTACCGATTAAGGCATCGGTCGCATCAACAAGTTATGATATAATATACGATGCGAAACGACGATGTTAGCACGAAGTTAACTTTCTTGTCGACCATTTTATCCAATGGAAACCTCTATGACGTAACTACAAATGTTCGGTCCACTTATGTGTCAGTAAAATATAATATTGAAATAATAAAAAAAACGTATGTTATATTACGTATAAAACATTAACCATCTGCACTCGATGGGGGATTACTCTTTAATAACACGAAACGCTAGGTCAATCTAAAATATTTCGTATATTGACTGTAACCCATAAGCCGAAAATTGTACATTGTACGAATAAATGATGAGACGAGGAAATTAAAGAAAACATTCGCAAAATGAGCTAAGAAGAGAAAAAAAGAGAGAAAGAAAGAAAGAAAGATTAAATAAAATAAAAAATAAAATCACAGAAAAGAGAGAGAGAGAGAGAGAGAGAGAGAGAGAGAGTATAGGTAGCATTCATTTATGTTTAAAGTCAGGGCAATGAAATCACAGTAAACTCGAACGAAATTAAGAGCTCCGTTCGAGACTGTACAAAGAAAGAGTGAAAGGATGAAAGTGAGAAAGAAGAAAAGAGAAAAAGTGAGATAGAGATGAGGATAGATAGATAGAGGGTAGAAATAGGGAAAAGAAAAAGTAAGTTTTATCCACTTAACGAATGGGCGAAGGTAATCTCGTTAGTGTTTCGTGTGCTCGCTTGGTGAAACACGAAAGGATGATGTTGGCGAACTGTTTGTCTAACATAAGTATTATGAAATAGGGATAGGATAGATGAGAATGAACATCTAAAAGAATAAAAAGAAAAAAAAAAGAAAAAAAAGAAAAAAGTAAAATAAGATGGAAGGAGAAAGAGAAAGAGAATGAAAAAGTAAAGTAAGAGAAAAAGAAAAATAACAAGCTACCCGTGAAATACTCGTGCAAATGAGAAATCTCTTCTCTTCTCCGGACTGAGTTTTATTAGCAAGAAGAAGAATTAATGTTCCGCTCTAACGGTCTTCTTCGGTAATGAATGCTGTCATCCTTTTTACTAATTTGCTGGAAGAATACCAGACGGGGTAATGTACGATATATATATATATTATTATATGTACGTATATAGGTACTGATATTATAGAAATATATATATGTTAGCTAGAAAAGAAAATGAAACGTCATGTTTTAAAGATAAGGACAAAATGAAGTTTCGTTAAGCCAGTTAGATAGCCCGTAGACGATCGAGTTTACCAAGCGACTTTACTTCCCGAGGGTGAAATCGCTCACGTTGCTTTTACAAATTTATAGGCTAGATCTGGTATATCCGTGAAGCGTTACAAGAGACATCGGTCTTATAACTATACTACTTTCTAACTTATTTTCCTACCTATAAAAAAAAAAAAATAAGTCTCCCAGATTTATCTATCTATTATCTAATTTAATTCACCTTATTCGATTATCTGATTATTAGATAACAAAATTAATTCATAAGACTTAAGGAAATAGTTATATGAATAAATGTGTGTATTTAGAGACTGATTTAATTTTTCTTTCTTTTTTTTTTTTTTTCTTGTTTTAATATTACAAAATCAGAATTAATTTCAAAATTTGTTCAATATTTCATTAAAATATTATTGGCCTAAGATGTATATAACAAATAGTAATAATGAATGTTTAAAATTATTTGTAAAATTTTCGAACGAACCTAAATACACACACAAGTTTGGATTAGAATACTTACTTATTGATTAGCTTGAAATGATTGTAAATAATTTAGCATTTCTAAAGATCAACTTAAATTGTTTGAAAAAATGATAATAAATTTTTGTTTAAATCATTTTAATAGCTTTTATCCTTGCAAGGAATATTCGATCACAATTAACGTACATATATACGCACACACGCACACACAAACTACTGTTTTATTAATAAAGATTATAAGAATATCATGCATTCTCGGTGCATAATCTATGAGAATGATTCAAGCACCCTTTGCTTATTTTATATCGTCGTACATAAATGTGCCTACATATTACCAATGGTAATGTATACAGTTATAACGCCACGGTTTGTACGTTGAACTATAAATTTATCGAAGCACATAATTCATGCTTATCGAGCGGATAACGCAAATTCTATCGATGGTCGAAAGGAAATACATTGGTGAGTGAGCGAAGCGAAATGTCGGTACGTCGATCGTACAGAATTACGCTTTATTTCACACGCTTGTAGGAATACTAACAATTTTGAGTAAAGTATTATCTCAACGTGTACGATGTTTAACATTTTTTTTACGTATTCCTGATAAAATCAATTATGGCAAGTAGTTAATTTAGAATAAACCAACTATCAGAATTCCAACAGATTCCGTATTTAAACACGAAATTAAATATTTGTAATAATATAAAGTATACCGTTCGAAAAAAGCTTTGTCTATAATAATTATTATTCATTTATATAAAAGAAGAAGAAGAAGAAAAAAATTAATAACAAATAATAAATCCGAGCTCAACTATTTTATAATTACATCGTTAATCGTAATTAATCGAGCAAATATTAATACCTAAAATATTACAATAATTCCTATTATTAAATGAAATTTAATTGAATGGTAAATAATTTCCAGATTAATTCGTTAATATCGATAGAAACCATATTCCTAATTGCTATTACTATTTCACTTTTCAAACAACCAAGAGGAGAAGGAAGAGTAGGAGTAGGATGATGGATATTAACGATAATTAAATCGAAACGATCGCGCAGAAATTCCGTGGCAGAATTTCTGGAGCAGAAATAACGAAAGAAAAAAAAAAAAAAAAAAGGAAGAGAAAAAAAGGAAAAGAAAGGAAGAGAGGGGAGAAAAAAAAAAAAAAAAAAAAAAAAAAAAAAAAAAAAAAAAAAAGGAAGAGAAAAAAAGGAAAAGAAGAGGAAGAAGAGGAAGAAAAATAAAAAGATAAAAAAAAAAGAAAAAAAAAACAAGAGAAAAAAGAACAAAAAGATAGAAAGAATGAAAGAAGTAAAAAGAATGGAAAATAAAATTCCAAATAGGTACTTCGACCGTACATACGAGCGGTGAATAAAATTGCTTGTCCTCCGTGTAACACGCCCCTCCACCGCGACAAATTAATATTACGCCCCGTAACTGGAACATCGTTGAAGAACAAAAAAAAAAGGGGAAAAAAATGAAAAAAAAAATGAAAAAAAAAATGAAAAAAAAAATGAAAGAAAAAGACCGTACCGTGGATAGTAATAGGGTGGAGGTATAGAGGATTGCGAGAGTAAGGAGAGGGTGGGGGGGGGTGGAGCTCGAGCGGGACAGAAGGGGAATTGAGTGGGAAGGGTTGGTCTGTGTAGTACTATAGTAGAAGGAAAAGGAATAATAAGAGAAAACAGGAACACGTCTCGCTCGTTTTCAGCATCAACGAGATAATTCCTCCTCTTCCTTTGCGAACAGTCACATCCAGCCACACGTCGCATCTGGTGCGACCATTCTCTCTTTTCCAGTCTTCTCTCTCTCTCCCTTTTTCTTTTTCATCCTTTCTTTCCCTTTTCTCCAGTTTTGTTATCTCTTTCGGTTGCTATCTCCTACATCCTACCGTTTCCACCCAAACGACGATTACTTATGGTACCCTGTACGCAAAACGCAAACCTACCATTTCTAACCGTCCTCTATCCCTCCCACCCTCCCTACCACCATCACCGCAAAAATAACACCAAGGAAAAAACTACTCCTACATTTCTCTTAACCTTTTGATTTCTTTTTTTTTGCTATTCTCTTTCTTTTTCTCTCTTTAACAAATATATATTATAATATAAAAAATAATATTCCTTTTTCAATATCAATTTTATATTAACTTAATCTGAATGGAAAAGTATCTAAAAGTATTTAATAAGTATCTTATTAAAATTATTTTAATCGTATCACAAACAAATATCATCAAATTTGCCAATCTCTAATTATAGATTTTAATTATAAAAATGCTAAATTATTTTCGTATTTTAAATATATAATTTTTATATTATTAATTGTAATAATACATACCCCATTAGTGAATATGAATATTTTTAATATATTCCATTTATAATAACGTAGAATAAAAGTTGCAAAAAATGAAATAGGAAAAGAAATGGAAAAGGAAAAGGGAAAATCTAGCAAACATTACGATAAACCGTGTATATAATATCGCAAACAAACATCGAATTACAATTGCAAATGACGCTAACCGACCGTAACAAGTTATTTTAATAACCTCGACCGGATCTCTAGCGAAAAGATAAAAGCGAGTCCAAGCGAAACATTAACCCATATCTCGAGATGTATATAGAAAGAGAATAGAAAACTGCCTTATAGTTATATTTTCTCTTCTTTTTCATTATTTCTTCTTCAACCTATTCTTTTTCTTTTTCTTCTTCTTCTTCTTCTTCATGTTATAATACACTCTGTAAAAGTAAAACTACTTCGCATTTAAATATACACGCTTTTACTGGTAAATTATTCCGAACGAAAAGAAGTAGAAGAAAAGTAGAAGAAAATAATAATAAATAAACTATAAGAATAAAAAAAAATATGCGTGGCCTCTACGCATATGATGGAAGTAAAACTCGTAATATCTTGTAGAAAATAATCAATTGATTTATGTATACACAGCGAGTGATCCCTTAAAATTGTACGTTAGATTTTTGCTTGAAAATTATTCATATAGAGTCTTGTGGATTTCTCATATAAAGAATGAGAATTACATATTTAATGAGTTTAACTTGGAAGCTTTATTTATAACAAATACGAAATACAAAAATAACGTACTAGAAACATCAGTACATTAAAATCGTAAATGTTTGTATAACTGTAAAAACAAGGAAATGCCATGTCTAACGATCTAGTCATTCTTTATTTTTTACTGTTATTTCAATGGTTTTTAGTATCAAAATTAATTAAAATAATTATTATAGTAAGAATAATACAAAGTACATTATTCATCTAAAAATTACATATACTTCGAATAAACGAAATTCAATCTGACATTTTATTAGATAAAAATTTTCAACTCAAAATAATCACTGGCCAGAAACGTTAAAACACATATACATTAGTTTAACCAATCCTAAATATTAGAAGAGTATATTAGAATATTAAAAATATCTTAAATGATTGTTAATTAATAGAAAAAAATGTATATTGTAGTTTGAAAGTACGAATGTGTACTGTCCTCTTTGAAATCCACGACTAGACTATTCCCGCTGTCTTCTATGAAAGTTCTTTTATTGAATGTTGTTTATATGAGATTTTACGAAGAATAAATTCTATTTACTATGCATATTATTTTCATTATACACATATACCATATATACATATATATACATATACCCTTAGGAAAATCATATAAAGAACGATCAATAAAAGAAATTTGATTGACTATCATAGAAGACAACGAGCCAGTCTATTGGTGAATTTCGAAGAGAACGGTACGTCAATCTTTGTATTTGCCAAAAATTCCTCCAACATGGAGTCCTCCGGCGATTGGATTTAGCTATTGTGAGGAAGGTGAAAGGGTAATTAGAACAAAATAAAACACGTGGTTGAGCCAATAAAATTGCTAATGCTTTATTGGCTCGTCAGGGAAAAGCCTTACGGCATAAAAACCCTGTTTGCTGCTACACTATATGTTAAATGATGATCAACCACGGATAAGCCCGTGGTTGATTTCTCTCCTCTCTATCAGCGGTCGCCTACGGACAAAGCCCGTGTTACCACTTCTCTCGTTTATCCGTTCATGATGATTGGTACCAATAAAAGCTTCTCACCGTTTCGTATCGCCTCTCCCTTTCGTTACCGTTAATTACCGCCTCTGCGGTCCGTCACCTTTCTATCGTTGACCCTGGGATGTGATCGCACTCTTTTGGGATGTTGAATTCGTCTGCTACTGTTCGTTAGATAAATGAAGTGTTCTCTTACGCGTCTGGCGAAAGAATAGCCCGAATGTCTTCGATAATGGGCCCAGCAGGGCGTAAACGCTCGGCGCCGAGTGGTGGGGATACGACCGTTAATATTGGATTAAAAAGGCGCGTTTTACAAATGTTACTTTCTCGCTCACGATCGATTCCGATCGTACAATCTTATATACGGTGCTTTTAAACTACAATATACATTTTATTCGATTAATTAACAATTAATTAAGGTATATCGAACATTCTGAATATATATCATCACACTCCTACTCATCCTTTTAAAAACAAACGTATCACAATTCAATAACTATCGATCGACGTATCTCATGCATACGCACACACACACACACACACATATACACACGCCAGAATCTTCCATAATTTCGTTCAACTGTCGATCGAGTGTTCAAGTATCTATCTCATATACATCTCCTCTCTTTTTTCATATAATTTCATCAAATTTTATCGTTACCGTCGCCTACGAAGTTTCACTTCAAAATTATATTTCCCTCTCTCCCCCCTCCACCCCCTCACCACTAATCATATCCCACTTATATTTTCTCATTTTCTTTTGCGAAGAAAGAAAAAAAAAAAGAAATCGTTAGATACAACGAGAAAAAAAAAATATTCTAAAAGTCACGACGAACAACGTATAGAAGACAATTTCTTTAGTTCAATTTTTATCGAAGAATAAAGGCGATTTTCTTGAACAGTTGTAAGGTATTTCGATGAATCGCCTTTAGCGTTAGAACCGCTAGCACCAATACCAGCACCGTTACCAATACTATCAAAACCAATGGTAAAAGAACTAACACTAGCAATAATAATGGCAGGAACATCAGCTAACACGAAGGGACGTCGAACGAAAGGTGTCAGGAAAATCGAACTGGTTGGTTAGAAAACGTGGCGCATCGTTGCACCTTTTTATATATAATATATCCAGACGTATACACACACACACACACATATATAAACCATGTACAGGGTGGCCCAAAAATTGCTTTACCAAAGTACAAAATTTTCAATTTAATTTCCACTACAGTTTTCACGTATACGATCGTTTCTTTTGGCAGAGTTAGGACTTTGTCAGGCTTGTGTTAGGGCATTGTTTTACTCGACAAAACAGCATACCCAGACACCCGGTTTACGTATATCTATAGATATGTATACACAGTAGTAAGGGTTGTGATGCAACTCGCCAAAAGATCAAACGCGGTAACGTAAAAAGAGTAGCAGGTCGTTCAGGAAAGTTATCATTCCACAGTGGTAGCCTACCCACCCTGTTCAGTTGGGTAAGATGAAAATCTGTAACGCCATCACGTACGAAGCATTGCGGATTCCGTCGGCTAAGGCTAGCGTCATATCTAAACGAAAATTGGAAAATGCTCTTCATTTTCGCCGGCGTTGCTCAAAACACGCATGCGCACTTATCTAACAGCCTTCTTCCTTTGCCAGATGAAGTAAAAGAAAAATAATAAGAATAAGAAGAAGAAGAAGAAGAAGAGGAGGAGGAGAAAGAGGAAAGGAGAAAGGATCTGGATAAAAAAAAAAGAAGGGAATCTACTTGAACATTGAAATTGTCGACAAAATGCTTTCGTGAATTTTTAACAGACTCTCTAAATTACTCGTTTTCAAAGTTTACTTTAGAAATGGGAGATTGTATTAGGAAAGAAAAGGGGACATGGATTATATTAAATTAAATTACGAACGGCAGA
>NW_014569972.1:7859-25512 GCF_001313835.1 Polistes canadensis
TATATAATTTTTGTTCTTTATCTATTAAAGAAATTATTAAATGTTCAAACGCGCGCGCATATCAAAAATTAATTACTACGTTTTAACCTAAGAAATAAAATATTTGTTCTTCATTATTTGGCTGCAAATATTAAATAATAAATACAAAAAAACTAATGGACATATGTATTTTACTACAAAAGAACAAAACTGAAAATATTCTTTATTAGAAAAAATTAATAAAATTCGACATTGTGTTTTACACAAATATACTATAGTGTATACTTTAAACGTGTTATTCGTAAAAATATAATATTATCCAAAACAAAATATATTTATCATATACCCATGAGTGTAGCATAAAAGTCGATAGATCGAAAACATCGATAGAGCCTTTAACGTCAAACTTTCAATTGAAAATTTTAAAGCAACCAAAGAAAGAAAGAGAGAGACATACATACATACATATATATATATATATATAGTAAAGAGAATGGGGAAAACTCTAGAGTTTCTCGCTCGAACCGTGATATTACGTAATAAATCATCCGAATCTCGCGGTGTCATACAATATGGCCTTGTGGAGGTGAACGACGTCTATACCAATTTTCATTCCCGACGACATTCGACGTTCCTGTTGTACCACCCAAACCTTTTCATTCCAGCAACGACGTCAGACTCCTCACCGGTGAGGAGGTAACGTTCAGAGAAGGGGGTTAACTGAGGGGTTTAGCTAGTTCCCTCTCTCTCTCTCTCTTTCCTCCAACATCTTTTTCATACTCACTCACTCGTTCTCTATTTTCTGATATCCTATATATCCGGAACAGGACTTCGGGGTGGGGTCGAAGGATTCCGTTTTGTGGAGAGAATGGGTAAGGGGTGTGTTGAGGAAAGAGGGTCAAAATGTCGAGGGTGGGGGAAAGGGGGTTAGCAAGGTGAACTCGCTACTCTCCCGTCAAAGATTAATTCGTTCTGCGTCATCTCGCAAGTCGTATTTCAAGTTGGACTCGCACCTGCTTTAACGACACTTTTCCAAAAGTGTAGGCGCCAGCGATTTTTCCATACGGTTAAAGAAAATTGGAAAGTGGTAGTATAGATATAATGTATATATATATATTCATCCCTCCCTCTCTTTCTCTCTCTCATTTTTCAACTCAGTTTATTTTTTTTTGGTAAAATGCATGGATCGATACCAATCTCTCTCGAGGGTTTAAATTAAAATTGATCGTTTCGGTAAAACGAAAAAGGTTTCGCGCATTTTAGTTTCCCCCGCTGCTGTTATTGCTTGTACTGCTGGTACTGTTCTGATACTAGTTATTCTCGTTTATCAATTTTACTTTATTTTCTATTATATTCGAGATTTTTACTTCGATTCTTCATATTTCCATACGTTCTACAACGATAGACTCAAGGATCATTTAAAACAATTTTTAATATTGTGTTCTTTTTATTTTCTTTTTAAAGATGTATTGCTATTTAACTTTTTTTTAATCGTATGAGATATATATTTGTTTCCTGACATTGTTGTTTGCTAACGAAAGAATGCAATACGAGTAACTTATTTGTTTGTAATTAGCAGATAATAACTTGTGTAATAAGATAAGCATAATCGATCGTAACAGATGTTTCATTAAAGCCGTTTTTGATATAATCAGTTTCCAAGATAGCAAAGACGTTTGTAAGGATGTGAATGGTTACAGTATCCAATGGGCACGGTTTATATAACAAGCAACAGCAATGTCGAGTTTAAACGTACGATAGATACTGGAAAATGTCGCAAACAGTCCCATCTATAATATTGAATTTTCCAGGAAATTCCTACCATTCGTGTATTGCATCAAAACATGTCAGAACGTATATAACTATACTGATTTTGTGCATATATCCAAATAAGATGTTTGATAATATTTTTCTATATATTATTTTCCTATAAATTTATTGAATGATTCCAATTCTAACGTCTAATTAAAAATTGAAGACAATATTATAAGATTTTTATCATAATAAAACTTTAACTTTATTAATTATTAACTAATTATTAATTAATTTAATATAATATATAGTATATGATAAAATAGATTTATCATGTTTATAGAAATTTTGTTTGAACTCTTCGCAATATTAAAGTACTTATTTGACAAATTTTCATATGTTGAAAATATCAATCAAATATTCAAATAACCAAATTAACAAGCCGATTACAAATTGTATTCGATTATACTAATCTCAAATGAACACTTTATATTCTACGAAATAAATTAATTATATATATATATAAAAAAAAAAAATTCAAATCATTATTATAATTAAATTACTCCTACAAAAATTATTCGTAAAATATTATTATACTATAAATAGATATGTTAAATGAAAAATAAAAACAAAAATAAAAAGGGGGAAACGAGTATTAAAGCTTATCAGTTTAACACGACCGACTACTAATTTACTATGTCGGAAAAAAATAAACTTTCCTGTAAATTATTCAAATCTTAATCGTTTCGACTGTGACAACACGACGAATATGACCGAGGGTCACAGTTTTTTTTTTGTTGAACATTACGCTTTTCACTGGGCGTTAAAATTCTTCATTTTTTTTTCTCTCCTCCCTTGCCTTCTTTCTGTTTGTTTCACTTCCACCACAGTCGGTAATAACTTCTCTCTTCGTCGCCCGTTGGAAAAAGCTTTTGAAGCTTTCAACGTCATAGTCGTCGGCTTCCTTTTACCATGATTCGTTGATCTCCGGGTAGAACGGCCGGCCTCTCTATCCACGAAAATGTGCCGAAATGTGGGCAAAATAAAAAAAGAAAACGAAAAAGAAAAAAGAACTTTCTCAAACATCTCTTCTAACTCTCTTTTTTTCTTGCTTTTTCTTTCTTTATCTGACGTTATAAAGCAGAAGGAAGTCCGCTAATTTGCGGAGAACTCTTAAGTACTTCTCACTTAAAGAAGAAACTTTCTTTGCTATGATAAGACGAGGAAAACAAACCAACAAGAAAGGGGTAGGTGGTCAATATAAATAATTTTTTTTGTCTAATATAAATTTATAATATATATAATATTTATATGTATATAAAATGTATATATTATATATTACTAATAATTAAAATAAATATTAATCAAAATGTTAAATTAATATAAATAAATAATTTAAGATTACAATTCAACATCGTATTTTTTCAATTCTAATATTTATATTAAACAATTTATTTTAAATATAAAATTATTAAAATAACCTTGTATCGCGTGTCCGTATTGTAGAAGATCAAATTATTATATTACGCAAAATATAATATAAATCAAACAAAGAGTGTGTCATAAATTTTTATAAACAATGTATCTATTTATATTATAATATCACAAATATTACTTTAAATAAATAATAAAAAAGATAAAACTTTCTCGTAATATCTTTTTGACGAATAAGTCCAGACTAAATTTCGAGTTTTACGTTGAATTCCAATAGCAACAGAAAAATTGTTTTCGTATTTTCAAAAACGATAACTAAAAAGAGAAACTAACTGGGCACGTTATCTTCTACTCACGAAAAAGAGAAGACCATTTATCGGCTTTACTTTTACGAAAGGAAACAAATTGAAATCTGAAATGGTTTTTTTCCCCAACCGTACGTACGATTCGAAAGTTGAGTTTGTAGTCGTTTCTCGATAGATTTTCATTCGAAATAAGCGGACTTGTAAAAAACGAATTTTACTAAAACGTAAACGTGTTCAACGAATTTTCGCATCCTTACGCACGTCTACCTTCACGTTTTTACAAATTATTTTCGAGAATTTTTCGCGTTATTCGTGCGAAACTTGGCACGTCGAATGAAAAATAATCAAATTCTTTTTATTTTTTTTTTCCTTCTTTACTTTTTACATTTTACTGGTTTTTTTTCATCGACATAAACCTCACACGTGTATATGTGTGTATGTGTGTGTGTGTGTTTATATAAGTTATTGCAGTGAGACTATATTTAATATAAATTCAAACCCGACTACTACGCGAGTAACATAAAACGTTGAATACAAGGATACGTGTAGTTTTCATTTGTTTAAACCCTGGCAAACATATTTTTATTTCATCTGGTTGTTGATTTAGGATATTTATTAAAAACTAAAGAAAGAAAAAAATTTATTAAAAAATATAATTAAAAAAGAAACAGAATTGGGAACATAGTAAAACAAGAGAGACAGATGGAGTAGGGGCAGGGTGAGAGGGGAGGGAGGGAAATTTGTATGTACGAGAGATCGTATGGAAAAGATGAATAAATATAAATATAACAAGTAATGCAAATAAAATAATAAAAAACATACGCATTCTATAGAAGAGCGTGTCGCTCGAATTTGGATTAGGTTCTTTTCCACTTTCTCTTTGCGATAAAATAAAACACATGTATATCTGTCACACACCCTTGTGCATAGATAGATGCGTGCGTGCGTGCGTGTGCGTGCGTGCGTTTTGATGAAATTTTATATTTACAAAAACCACAGTGTTTGTTATGATGCAACCATATCCAAAGCTTCGATCGCAAATGTTGACTTCATTTTCCAAGAGAAATTTCTCTTGTAAACGTTGAGGAGGAGTGGTTCCGGGTTGATATTTAATTGACGTGTCGTAAAAAGATATCGAAGAAACTTTAAAGATTGATTCGCATCAAATATCGGTCATCGTTGTGTTTTCTTGGTAAATAATTCTGTAGTTTTGTTTCTTTTTTTTCTATTATTATTTCATACCAACACTACAAAATGGTCACGCTTTTCTTATTAAATTTGCCAATGATAAAGCCAAATTTATATTATAAATATGACAATTAATTATAACGCATTATTATTATTATAACTTAATGAAACACAAGTTGTCGAATAAAATTATAAAAATGATTTGTAAACATATTTTTTTGTCTATGTTTTTTAAAAGAAAATATAAAAAAAATGTGTTAATTTTACAGGAATAAAATAATTGTCGATGTGAAACGAAAAACGAAAACCACGTTGTAAATGTTTCCGCGAGAAAAAATTTAGCGATTAATTCGAGCGATCAAAAATATCCTCTCTGGAATTTGTATTCTCTTTGAAGATTTCGAAAAATTTGATTCATCGAATGAAAAACAATACAATCGAGTAAAAATCTATTCTAATAGAAAAATAATAGTAAAAAAAGAGAAGGAAAATATTTTCTAATAAAGTAAGTCGCGTTTCTTTTTTCGTACATCCGAGTTTCTACTTTTTTTTACAATATTTTTTTTGTTCTTTCGATGCTTTTATTTTCAACCCCTTTTTTTCGTACATTACTTTTTATATTTTACGTTGAACGTCCATTTCTTTTCTCTCGTCAAAGTATGCATATACTACTTCTTCTTTTTCTGTTTTTTTTTTTTTTTAAACGCTACAAGAAAACGCAGAGTATGTTTTTAAAGCGCAATATCACAGACTTGAATGAATTTCTAAAATATGATGTAACGTTTAGCGTATAATGTAGTATAGTATAATATATTAACGTCTTTTTCACAACGTAAGAAAATATCATTGATCTCACATAAATTAGAAGATGGGACTACAAAGATGACTTTACTCTTTTCATCGTCATGATCCTGAGGGAAATCCTTTATTGCTTTGAGCTTTTCTATCTCTTTCACTTAAGTACATATTCTTGACATTGTAAAGTATTGACATTTTAAACTCTAAGAAAGTAGCTTCGGCTACGCATTACTCTTAAAAATTGTAAAACTCGAGAAGAAAATTTCATTCTCTATAATAAATATTCTTTATATATAACATTGCTTAAATAATTCATAACCAAAGTCAAAGAATAATTTCTACCAAAAGAAAAAACTTAGAAAAACTTGACAACAACAAAAAATCCAACCCAAACACGCTCCCCAAATATTTCACAAACAAACCAAAAAATATGATTTGAATTACATTAATTATCGCCAATGTATTATATTTCCACGAATCATCGCATAATAAGTATGAATTTCATTTGAAAAGCTATTTTTTTTATTTGTCTGTTTTATCTTTCGTTCTTTCTGCCCGTACATTTATTTTTTAGTTCAACAAACGCACGTATGCGCGAAATCCTTCCTCGAGATAGTACGTGTCAGCAGCATATCTCTCTTTTTCTATCCTTCCATATTAAATTAATAGCGACCGTCCAATTTCCCGGACGGCTATGGTCTCGCACAACAAAGTAATCGTGTTCCCGGTACCAAAATTTCATTTACGTTGTACGCTTCAGTCGTGTGAAACCATACTATACCATACCTTTGCTTCTCGTTTCTCTTAACGGATCAGCGCTTCGGCGCGTTCGATTCAATCCGGAAATTCGACTGTTCATGTCGTCTAGCTCGACAAGCGTAAGTACGAAATTTCATCACCTAGACAGATAGACAGATACACACACACACACACACACACACATAGAAAGAGTAAGATAGAGATAGAGAATGAAGACGAAGTTATTACGAATACAGATGATCGAGAAACATCTGTTCAAAGATATCTTCGCATATCCCCCGTCTTGTTATGATTTTATCTTATTTATTTAAATAAATTCTTTTTTTTTTTATTACTTTCAACGAAACGCACATTTGCAAACGATACTAATTGAATTTAATAAATAAAACATAAAGAGTGTACGCGTAGTGAACTGATTAGATCGAAATTCTATAAACGTAAAAGAAGTTCAAAGTGAGGTTGAATGAATAAGAAAAAGAAAAAAAAGAAAAAAAAAGAAAATGTAAGAAAAACAACCCGAAAACAAAAATTGCCCCTTACACAAGTATGAAACTTTTTAATTTATCTTATATAGGTAAATACTTCGTACCTAATTAAGCGTCCATAAACTTTTCCTAACTTCATAGAAATATAATATTATGCGAAGAAGTGAACATAGAACAACTAACTCTTTTTCAAGTATCGCAATATGTTTAAGCTAGAGTACGTATACTCTACACACACATATACACACATATATTTATATATATATATATATATATATATACACTAATATAAACCTAGTAAGAAAAAGAATAAGAAGACATAGATAAGAATAAGATGCGAGCCACGTTCTTCGAGGCTTCACGATCTCAAGGAAGCTCACCTGATCCCAATCCGATATCCTCCGTGATTCTTCGTTCCGACGTCGAAACCAATATTATGGAACTTAAGAACGATATCTTGCTCGGTACTTCCCGCTATTGCGAAAATACGTAAAAGAAAGAAAAAGTAAGCCGAGAAGAAAGAGAAAGAGAAAGAGAAAGAAAACGAGAGAAAGAGAGAGGATGAGAAAGGGGTGGGAAAAGAGGTAGAAGGCATCACTTCGAGAACGAAGAATCCGCAAACTCCGCAGAGATAAAGTTAAAATTGACTCTTCAACGTCGATGCCGAGAGCCTTCGGAAGTTGCTAAGTAGTTTTCAGACGACGAGCTACGCCCCCTCCCTCTTCTATTTTTTACCCCACCTCTTGCCACCCCTTTTTACGCTCCATCTCTCTCTCTCACCCTTTCTATTTCTATCTTTTTCTACTCAACTCATATCTCACTCACTCACTCACTCTTTTTGTCTCTCACTCATTCATTCTATTTTCGTTCTTTTCTATCCTTCTCTCTGTCACCCTCTCGCTTATTGACCTTTTCTCTCTTACTCACTCTTTTTCTCTAAATGTCTCTCTTACACTTTCCATCCTTTTCTTTCAGTTCGCCTATTTTAGTCTTTCACGCTGTGCTCTTTTATTCCAGGTCCCGTAGGAACACCAACGTTTCACGGAAAACATGCACACACCCCCAAGAACCATTTCCTTTCTCTCTCTCTCTCTCTCCTTTTTTCTGTCTATCTGTTTCCTTCTCTACTTTGGAAACAGGAAAAGAAAGAAAACGGCAACGTTTGTCCAACGTGAAAGAGTCACACTTGTGTGTCTCAAGAACTTACGCGATTTTATCTCTCGCCTAGTCTCGATCTTCACGATCGACTACACTCGTACCTATCCCCAAAGGATGTTCACTGTATTCTCCTCCGAACCCCCCCCCACCCCCACTCACCCACCTTTCCCTCCTTTTACCTCTCGTTTCTCCTTTAAAATAGGATCAAGAGAATGTGTGTACGTGTGTATGTGTAAGAGAGAGAAAGAGAAAATGAACCTTTCTGGACTGTAAAACTCTCTATCTAGCTTTCTCAAAATCTTCGATCCGACAATCTAGGATGTTTACTCGTCGTCTTTCGTCTCTTCGCTTCATTAATATCAACTGAAACGAAAATGAAACTATTTAGAATAAAATACAAATATATGTTCTTTTTATATACTACGCATACATGCACATACACATGCGATCAGCTGATCAAGACGAGCCGAAATAATAAGATGTTCCTTCTGTTGTTTACTGAGCTTTCTCGAAAAGATAAAAAAAAAAACTAAAGACTCACTTCGTAACCACCCCGACCAGTACATAACGTATTACACGTCAGCAAAAATTACTTATAATTCTAATAAATATATAAAACAAAATAAACATTGATAAAAACAAAATATTCTTTTCATCTTTATCATTGTAACAAGTATCATCGAAACATTTAATTGTTGGATAATATTACCCTCTACCCCACACCACTCTTCTCTTTCTCCCAACAAAATTGGGCATTTTATATAGAAATTTTTATACGCATTATTTCTATAACAATATCTGCGAAAAATCACTGCGACAAATATGATTACGAGTGTAATTTAGTTACCGCAAATTGCGGTAATAAACATAATCGTTGAATTATTATAATACATCGATGACAAATTATGAAAAATATATAATTATTAAATTAATTAAATATAAATTATATAAATCGTAATGCGCGTAAAACGGAAATACCGAGCATGGGAAAATAAAAAGAAGAAAACCCCCAAAAAAGACAACAAAAAAAGGCAGGAAAAAAAAGAAAGAACGCGCATTTGTGCAACCCCTGGCTGTTGTTGATTGGAGTGATAAGAGTTAAATGAACGGAAGAGAAAATAAGAAAAAAGAAGTTCAACGAAACATTTGGAATCCTTCGAGAACTCGTTGGGATTTTTAAAAGAAGATACTTTTTGCTCCGGTATTTTTCTTTCACTTCCTCCTCTTCCTCTTCCTCCTCTCTCTCTATCTCTCTCTCTCTCTCTCTCTTTTACTATTTCTCACTCTTTTGTTGTTTCTCTTTAAAACATCCCAGAGAGAGAGAGAGAGGAGTAGGATAGTTTCATCCTTGTATCTTTTGCCACACCGGCCATTTGAAAACGACGAACACTCGGAACGAATAGCATCTATAGGAAGGAGTTAGTCCAAGAAAGGTTAGAAAAAGAGATCGATAAGAGTAACCTAATGCTTCGACAAAAAGGAAGAATCCCCTCTCAATCTTCCACCCACCCAAACTCCCTTCCCCACTCATCTCTTTCTCTTATTCTCCTCCATCGTTTCTCGATGTTCTTCGTTCATTTAATCCTTCTTGCGACTCTTATGACTCTTTCTCATAAAACTACTCTCTCTCTCTTTCTCTCTCTCTCTCTCTCTTTTTCTCGTTTTCTTTCCTTTTTATTTTTTGTTCACTTCCATCTGATCGTTAGATCCAATCCTAAGGTTAAACATTTTTATATATTTCTTATTTAATAATTATTTTCTCTTTTCAAATGATATTATATTATTATATTATATATTATTTTTCTACACCGATCTGTCTTAACAAAATTATATTGAATTTTGATCGTATGCGGTTAAATTTATTTTTAACAGTTTATAAACGAGGATTTTAAATAAGCTAACGCGCGAATCGGTTAGAATATTTTTTAAAATGATTAAATTCGTTAAACAAGTCGTTACTAATTTATTTTCTTTTTTTACATTTAGAACACCAAATAATGCAGAGTTTTTCCTTTAAAATATCTTTAAGTTCGTTGACTTATTTTACATAGATTAAAATATTCTTGAATTGATTAAATTGGAAAATGGTACGTTATTTTTATTTATTTTACAAATTTAGTTCCTTGGATTTAGAATCTCAAAATAGTGTAAAATTTTTCTTAAATATCTTTAAGGTCATTAACTTATTTTACATAGATTAAAATATTCTTGAATTGATAAGATTGAAATGAGCACGTAACATTTTATTGATTTTACAAATTGTATAAGAAATAAAAAATAGAGTACAAAATGTTTTTTAAATATTTTAAAAAGTTCAAAAAATTTATTCAAAATAGTCTACCTATTCTTGAAATAATTCAATTGAAATGACAACTATTTACTTATTTTAAAACTACAATACTTTGTATTTACAATAACGAACAGATAAATAAAAATAACTTAGACTACTTAACCATGCACATTTACTATCGCAATATAGTTCATTCCAAAATAAACGATTGAATAAAAACCAAAGTAAGGGAAACCAGCCACGCCTTAGTAAAAAATTACAAAAAAAGAAAAAAAAAGAGAAATAAATGAAAGAAGAGAGGGTAAAAAAGAAACTGAAGCATTAAAAGAAAAGAAAAGAAAAGAAGAGAGAAGAAAAAAAGAACGAAACAAAAGGAAGAAAATGAAAGAATCCCAGACTGGTTGTAAATTATTCCGCACCGTCGACGTGAAATTGTTTCAAATTAACAAATCGATAAAAGCACACCTACTCGTTGCTTTGCTTCTGGGGGATAATCTACAACCCCTATCCCTGTGTCCCTTTACCCTCACTTCGGGAAGTTCGTCAAAGGACAGAAGGAATGCGTACTCGAATGTAGATGGGCATTAAGCTATGTATGTTACAGTTAGACAGTGTAGAACAGTATGTTTCTATAGAACGTTGTCCAGAACGTAGTCGATATGGTCGGAAAAGCAGAAATGCTCTGCACTTGCGCGTGTCGGGTTTACTGTATACACGTACATATGTATACAGGTGTATATATGTCTCTCTGAGTGTGAAGTACCAACCGGATAGAGAAGAGACAGATAGATAGATTAAGAGAGAGAGAGAGAGAGAGAGAGAGAGAAATTGAGTGAGTGAGTGAGTGAGTGAGAGAGAGAGAAAGAGAGAGTGAAGCTGAAACTCAGTTGCATCAAGCTGTCAGCAATAAAGCTACCTGTATCGGTGTCCTCGAACGCCTGCTAACTCTGTTCAGAACGTTTGTGGATTCACCATTATCGCTGTCATAGCCCCTGCGGTTGAGTGTCTGATGATACGTCTTCAAATAACATATGCCAATTTTTAATTACGCATAATGTTTCTCTTTCATTAAAATAATAATTTCTAACGAATTTTATTATTTAATTTCCGCTCGGCACACGATTTCTAATTTTCATTATTTTGTTAGCGTTTTGTTAATAATTTATATTTAACGATAATAAGTTTTCGATAATTTTTGTAGATTTATTTCTACGGACTAACGATTAAATTAACCGGGTAAAGGAAAATACGTATTTTGTGGTCTACATCATAAATACACAAAATATGAAAATTATAAACCTCTGAGAGAGAGAGAGAGGGAAATGGTTTTAGGGTAATATATTCGTATCATTCGATTATAAAAATAAACGAAAAATTGTTGGAAAATGATTAGAATGATTTTTATCATTTTTCACGCGACGTTTGGACTAGTCTAATTGAAAGGACCACGTCAATCTAATGTTCAAATTATAAAAATAATACGTTTGAGAAAATGTTCACAATCCTTTAACGGGGAAATTAGTTTTCACAGTAGAACCAATGGAAAAAATGCAGAGGGTTGAAATAATTTATAAAATGTACGTCTACATATTTTTTTCTACTCAATCGTTTAATTTCATAGAATTATTTTTGTACTAAACTATACAATATAATTATACGATACTGGCTAATAATTTTAATTAATTTTCATTTTTCTTTTTTCTTTCTTTAATGATATTCATTTGTTAATTTTTTTTATTTTTTTGAAGGACGATTACAAGTCTTAAGAATCCGCAAATGTAATTGTAGAAATGCGAAGACATTAAAAGAACCATCCACCTCAACTTCCCCCGCCCTCCCAATCCCACAAGCTAAACCATAGTTTTAAATTTCACGCTGTCGACAATCGTAGGATATTGGCTGGAATATTTGCCAGTTACGATGCGCCCCACATGGAAATTCGTGCTGAGTTTAATTATAACGCATTAACGAAACGGGTGCGTCCAGTGAAAGCCGAGCTTTCAGCCGTTTTCTCGTAATATGGAAGTCCTAGAATCGTGCACGAGGCAACAATATAAAGTGGCTTAAAGTAAATGAGTAAAAGGAAGAAAAAAGAATGAAAAGAGTAAAAAAAGTATTACATAAAAATACTAAAGCGTGAAATTTCTTCGGTTTTTTTTTGTTTTATATTGATAACTTTATCGAATATAATTAAATTATTAATAATTATTCTTTTTTTCTTCCACGTGTACTCGCGAAAAGTAAAATTATTAAAATTATTTTTACTTACAAATATAAATATATACCATAAAAAAAAAAACATTTTTTCAATCCTTTTTATCAATAACATTGTTGCACTTTTCCTGTCGCGCTTTAAATTGTTTGTACCAGGTGTACGGTTGTCATGTATCTCCCCTGCCGTCTTGCCTAAGTTTTACACGATCGATATTTCCTCTCTCGTTTCTTCTCTACCATTCAAATAATAACGCACTTCTTACAAAACCTTTTTCACATTTCGTCTCGCATGAAAATTTTCAACACCCTCTCAAGAGAAATGTCATTTGAAAAAATTGAAATAATGTCAACGCATTTTTACTTTTTTTTTATAATAAGACTTAAAGCTCGAATAATAATAACTTATATACATAAAATGATATATTATAATATTATGATATTTATAAATCATTCGAATATTTTAAAAAATAGAAGGAAACTATCATTTGAATTCTTTGTCTTTAAGCTTGTTGAGGAATTACCGTTCATTTAGCAATATTGAAATAATTCTCAACTTTTTGATCGTTTAAAAGCTTAAAAGCAATTTATTCGAAAGCTTTGACACACAGACCTTGTGCGTCGAATGTATACCATGTAATTACATTCAACCCTATATTGCAAAGCGCATATAAAATCTACTATTATTCGGTGCAACGTATCCTTCCACGATTATCGACAAAGTAATAAACGTTTTACCTGATCCTGTAAGGGTCATGCTTATTCGAATATTCCATTGCCAACCAATTGAAAATTGTTATTATCAATGACATTAATAATCCTAGGTAATACATACGTATAACATAATTATTCATCCTAAAAGCTTATATTCTCTCTTTCTCTCTCTCACTCTATATATATCTCTTTCTCATTGAAAATTTAACAAAAGATATTTAAATGTAGTTAAGATATTCAGATTAATCCAATAAAAATTTTCAAAGATATTAATACTAGGAAGATAAAAATATTCAAAAATACGTCACACGGCTCGACTATTCAAAATACAATATTAAATTTACTAACTGATATCTACGTTGTCTTAGGTAGCATTTCGTACTTACAATTAACCCCTAAATAACGATGATTTCGACAACTGATGACAATGAGAGGTTAATTAAAATAAACTAAGAAACAATAAGGCACTATTCGTCGATCATGGAAAAAATTGCATTGTTTATATCGAACCTATTTCTCAAAGGAAGAAAAATTGACACTCTTCTAGTGTCTAGTAGCCTAATAGTCGTCTAATAGCTCAGTCAAATCATTCGTTAACTTTTTTATAACGTTTTATTACGAATTTATTTCACCGCAATTAGATTTCGTTAATTGATTATCTCCTTATTTGTAAAATTATCTAAATATGACTTTAATTAATTGATTACTTCTTTCTTTGTAATACATATTGTCCAATTTAAGTATTTGTTCAAGAGATATTATTGTTTAATTTATTCATTAGAAATTGTATTATTAATTGATTTCATTACAAAACATTATAGTTTCTTTAAATATTTATTCAGAATATTATAGTTTATTATATCGTATTTTATTAAATTATTCAATATATATCATTTCGATATTTTTTTTATTATACTATTATTGTTTATAACTGAGTACTCGACCAATAAGTAAAGTGTATTCTTATTCATTATTAAAACAATATTTTATCAAATCAGTGGTTAGTGTCTCCTGTATCAAACTCGTAAGTTATCTCCTTTAGATTTTATCAATTTAATATTTCTTAAGATTTCGCAAATCTATTATAGTGGGTCACCAAACGTCACCCCTCCCCCCTGTGTTTATCTCATTCCATTGCCGCTAGTCGGAACTGCATTGATTTTAAGAAAAAAAAATATATATATATTGTTACGGAAAACCTAATTGGCGTACAACCTTTCAGATTTAACTTATTTAATTAGAAAATGTATTAACGCTAAATATTATATCTCTGGCAGCCACTCAAATCCAGCATCGTCAGGTGAAGGGAAAATCTTTAATCTTTCAAAAGATTTCCTGTCTCAATAATAAGATTGAGATAATAAAGATTTTAAATATAAAAATAATTCAATTATCAATTTATCAAAAATACATTCTTGAATATACCGAGTTGTATGGATTTATCAAACGTTAATCCCTTTTCTCATTCCTTTTTTCTTAATTAGTAATATTTATAAATAAGTCTACATTATTTATCTTCTCCTCGTGATTGTTTTCTCTTGTTTTTGAAAGTACTGAAAATGAAGATTATTAAAATTGCAGATCTTTCAAAACTAATTCGATTAAAAATTGATTGATTTAATTAAAGAATATTAAATAACTTAATTTTATATATTATTAAAATTGACGAATGAAACTGCGTTATTTGTCTCCCTTTTTTTTTTTTTGTATAATATTAAAAATGAAGATATTCAAATAATTCAATTATATTAATTATATTTGAACAAAATATAATCGACAGGACCGTATTAAAGTTTTATTTAATTTTTAAAGTGAAATATTGGGGAAAACAATGTGACTACTGTTACGTCATTTGGCGTAATAAAAAGTGTGGTCAGTTTTTAATCAAGCTTTGAAGCCTTTATCAGGGAATGACCTAAAGAATTGTGACTGGGTTGGCGAGTAATGAAGTTTAGTTGTAAGAAACTAGAGAGAGGAAGAGGGTAATTTAAGTATGAATTTCATTGGAATTCTACTACAGTGAAAGTAGATAATTAAGAATTAAAATAAGATGCTTATCTTTTTCTGTTGCTGGTGAAGTAAGCCTCTAACTCTGCTTCAATCAACACAAATAGAATAATTCTAGTCGCGGGTAATAATTAATTGTACTTTATTAACTCTCAAATACGCTTATCTTCAAATTCATTCTTTTTTGTTACCAATCAATCTTATAAAATATTGCACTGATTTTACAGAACAGAATACACAGACTTATTAACGAAAACAGAAATCAAACTTATTATTGAAACAAAATACGGACTTATTACTAAAATAGAATGCAAACTTAATATCGAAAACTGAATACAGACTTACTAATTAATACAGACTCATTAACTAATTGTAAAACAGACTTACTAACTAATTGTCAATTAATTTTGTAATATTTATTTTAGATACACGCACTTAAAAAATACATCGAGTTTATACCAGCAATAACTACAAAATTTATAAACTTCGATATAAAAAAAAAAGGCGATTAGATCATAAAATTTGTTCTCGAATAATTTCAACTATTTTCCAATTCGAAAGAAAAGAAAAAGGTTGCCAACTCTTGTATAATTAATTCGTGTCTCTCTCTCTCATATGTTTCCAAATTTAAGAAAATATTTATTACACATTACTATATATAATTATATTTAATAGTAATATAAATACATAAGATAAAAGAGATAAATGAAGATATTTGTTATACACAAAATTTAAAGTAAACATATGCTAAAATGAAGTATCACATTCAAGTTTTATTTAAACACGGTTTAGAAAAATTTAGTCCAAGCTTAAATATCATAAAGGTAAAAAGATAAAGTGTTTAACGAGTTTCGTCATTATTCAAAGAGTGGGAAATGGATATGGAGGAGGGACAGGTGTTGCTTCTAGCAAACAAAAAAATGTATCCTTCTCTTTCTCTTTCATTATCTATTTACCTCGAAAGATGTTTGGGTGGGTGTTGTATCGGGATAAGAGATATCGTGTCTTTGGTAGCAAAATAAAAAAAGAACATGAGTTCAAAGTAATGCGAGAAGACGGTGTTAAATTTTACCACTGGAACGAGAAACACGATACAGAAATCTCTCTCTCTGTCTCTCTTTTTATCTCTCGAAATAAAAGTAAAAAATATTTGGAAAAGGATAAACTTCCTCTCTATCTCTCTATCTCTCTTTCAGGCAAACTAAAAAAAAATTTAATAAAATCCTTCTTTCAAAGAAAAATCTCATCAAAAGATCATCTGAAAATTGTAATTGTTTATCCGATATCAGAGATAGGATTTAGATAATAATCAAAATAAATGTTAAAACCACGAAAGAATGAAGTCAAATAAAATACAATACACACTCGGTGTCATCTTTGAAACATTACTAGATTTTTGTCTTATTCTAAAAAAATACTTACGCAACAAAATAAGAGATAAATATTTTAAATGAAGATCGTTTTGCAATGAACTTCTTCTTCTTCCTCTTCCTCTTCTTCTAACTAACATAATATAAGTGGAAGAAGGAAAGAAGATAGAAAAGCTTGCTAGTTATTGGCCCCGAGCTTAAAACCGTCTAACTACGTTCTACTCTCAGCTAACTCCTCTCTCTCTCTCTCTCTCTTCTTCGTTATATACATGATCTATTTATGTACATAAATATATACCGGGTGATGCATTTAAAATAGTTAATCTAAATAACTTCAAAAGATAATGTTTTAGAGGAAACATTAATGATTTCGAGGTTTGCATAATCCCATGTTACATACTGGTAATATGTTCACAATGTTACTTGGCATGTCTTAACTTTGCCTATCCTAGTTCTGCCTGTCTTAAAATCTGGTCTGTCCTACCCGTCTTTCCTTATCTAACCAATTCAAATCTATCTTGTCTTAACCTTTCTATCCCAAACCTAGACTACTTGAAATATTCCTATACCTAACAGTTCTTATATTTTTTATTTTAATTCTTTATATAAAATTGTAATTGAAAAGGGGTGTAATAATAAAAACGTTACCACAACTCTTTGTAAATAAATATTTTAATTCTTTTTAAAAAAAAAAAATAGAGAAGACTATCATAATATGTCTTACAAGTACACCAATAAAAAAATTATTACCATTGAACTATGAAGTTTCGAAATCAAGTAATCATTTTAAACAATTTCTTTCTATCATTAATAGCAATGTCGGGTTACTTAGGTAGTCAATTTTAAATGCTTCACCCGGTATATACATATACGTATATATATATATAAGTATATGTATTATAGTTATATACCTCGGAGGATGCAGTAATGCAAAGGTTTTGGTCAACGAGAGTGAGCAAGAAAGAGATATGAGGTTAAAGGGAAAGAAGTAGGGGGATAAGGAGAATGAGGGGGTAGGAATGGGGTAGAAATTTATGAGAACGCTCGATTTACCCTGTAGGGATCTCATCCAAACGCGATTTCTCTCTCTCTCACTCTCTCTCTCTCTCTCTCTCTCCCTTTCTCTCTCTGCTATGCGCTACTTTCGTAACAACATCGCAACTCCTCGGCAATAAATTTTCAAGCATTCTTCTTTATCTATTA
>NW_014569972.1:25607-29032 GCF_001313835.1 Polistes canadensis
ATATGTATATTTTATATATATATATATGTATATTTTATATATATATATGTATATTTTATATATATATAAAGCGTATACTACACGAGGTTATATACATATATTTCGATTTTAATGTAAACTTGCAGTACTTTTTCACTCAGCAAAGGATTTTTTCAATTATAAATATTACATTTCATTCGAGCTATCCTACAATAGTCCCATGCGTGTGTCCGATTGGTAATTTTTAAATATTAATTCAGGCAGATCTATGAAATTTATATTTAAAGGATTGCATGATGTTTGATTACTTTATTTTTTTGATTTTTTATTAAAACGTTTGAGATATGTAATAGTGAAAAACAAAACATTATTCTTTTTTTCATATTTCTGTTTATAAAGATTTATGCATTTATTAAATTTAATTTGATTCTAAATTAACTTATGTGTATCTAAATATCAGAAGTAATTTTTTCATCGTATATGATTAAGTAATTACCATATATGTATATTAAAATTTTGATCTATATTTTGTTTAGTAAATAGAAATGTAAATTATTTCTGAAACATATAGAATAGCTTATAGTAGCAGTAAATATTCTTGGTATTAGTATATTTTCTCTTTTAGGAAAGAAAAACAACTGACGCAACTAAGGGCACATAATTTTGCAATTAACGTATACGTATTGCTTTATAAGAATCATAAAAGGAAAGAAAAAATATTAAGAATAGAAAAAGAAGAGAAAAAAAATAAGGAAAGCGTATTTTCCATCTAATATTCTTACTACGACAAAGTACACAGTATATAAGTTTATATATAAATAAATTCTATTTATTTATTATACAAAAATAATTAATAAATATAAACTATATTAATATAAAATGTATATAGCAATCTATCAACTCATCTTGTCTCTCTCGTCATCCATTACGGCATTTCTTTGTATGTTACTCTCTGATCTCGTCAGAATAATGGAACGAGTATATCTATATGAAAAAGAATATGTACACAAAACTGGCGCATATACGTGTACCTATTCGTGTATAAGTATACACAAAAGAGAAGATGCAGAACTATGCATTAGATAATAATGAAAAAATCAATCTCACTCGAAAGGTTTTTACCTACGATCAACGTTCCTCTGTTTAACGTAACTCTTTTCTATCTTCCTCAGGTGCAACAAAAACAAAAACAAAAACAACACCATTAAAAAAAAAAAAAGGGGACAAAATCGATAGCCCGACGCTTAAAATGAAATCGTCTTATTGGTGGAAAAAAATTGTTCGACGAAAAAAAGAGAGCAGAGGGTGCTGTGCTCCGTTAGAAAAAAAAAAACAAAAACAAATCGAAGAAGAAAAGAAGAAAAAAGGACAAAAGTAATGCCAAAGCGAAACGAAACGAAACGAAACGAAACGAAAAGGAAAAGGAAAACAAAAACGAATAAATAAACGCAAACGAATCAGCGAAATGGGCTTTTTATTTGGGACTACGTCGTCTGTCGTGTCTCGTCGAAATCATTGCGATAGACGATGACAGAAAAGCTTTCAGACGTCTACGGTAAAAATTCATTCATCGTCGATCTCTCTGACTGTATGCGTATAGTAGGAAATCAACATCGTGAAGGAAACGAATAATACGTTGGGAGGTTTAACAATAGTTCCACGTTCGCCCATTTACCGAATGGAAGTAACGACATTGATAATGCCGTAAAATTTTTCCTACCCAACGATATGCAATACTTCCTCTTACCCCTCTCTTCATCCACCAGATTTCTCTCACTCTGTGATTTTCTTCTCTCTTTCACTAGTATTTCATCAAACTCTCTCTTCCTTTCTCTTTTTTCTCTGTTTTTATTACACACCCTCTTCATACTTTCTCTACGTTTGTCTGATATTCTATCTCGCTGATTTTCTCTCTCTCTCTCTCTCTCCCTCTGTCATTTTGTTTTCTTTTTATTATCAGAGAGATACACATAAAAAGATATATGGGAACGCATACAGGGTAAAGCTATTGTTATCGAGATATATCGGACAAAGCTGTCTGTAAACTAAATGAACTCGAGTAGGGAGGATGCGACGTCGACGAGGTGCTTACCACCTAACGCCACGTTCCACTCGACGAAGCAGCTTCGAATATACGATAGAGAATAGAGTGCACCACCAGCAGATAGAGAGACCACCACCTATGTAACCACGATGCATCTCTTTCTCTCTATTTCTCTCTCGCGCATTACACTGGTATGCATACCTTCGCTTACTACCACTACAATCTACTAGCATTCCCCATGAACGAACCATTTCACGCTCGCGTATCTCGTAATAACGTAGTCTAATGCACTCGAGAACATCGATGGAATCATCACACAAAATCTCCTAACGACAGATAGATTACCATCAAAACCGAATGTCTCTATTCATCGCTACATACTTTTATAACGTGTTCCTTTAATATCTTATTCTTTAATCATCTTTCATTAAGATTTTATCAAATAATTTAATTACACTGATTCTTGTTTTTCTCATCTAAATGTTCTTACATAATATAAAAAGAAAAAAAGGGGAGAAAAAATTAGTAAAAAGTATTCGAAAGATTTATCTCAAATGACAAAGAAGACACAAAATTATCGAATACAAAATTAAACTGTTATAATAGGGAAATGGAAAAAAGCAGAGGTAAATAAAAAAAAAAAATAAGAGAATGTATGATAGTAGGAAGAAAGAGTTTCAGGATAAATATAGAAAAGAAACGTTTGACAAAAGAATGCGTCGGTGATAAAAATTCTCAGTCTGATGTGAGCGAACTTTTATCCAGAGAGATTTTCTACTGGCAGTGAAAAGTAGTATACGTCATGAAAGCGAAAGAGAAAGAAAGAAAGGATGAGAGTGTTGAGAGAGAGAGAGAGAGAGAGAAGAGAGTGAAGGTAGTATACGTATAGTATGACGTTGAGGACTTGCAGTTTCTTTCTCGATACTTACTACTACTTGTTGCACGAATCTCTAGGTAACCAACGCTTGATTCTTTTTGTTATTCTACAAACGTGTGTCCCACGAAACTGTACGTCGTCATTTTATGACTCTTCCCTGTCCCCTTGTTTATTTTATCAGTTTATTTGGTTGAATATCGAACGTACTAAAACACATTGGAACCATTGAAATTCTTCAATGTCACTTTTCCCACGTTTTCTAAACCAATTCGAAGTTTCGAATAAAACTTTCTAAAGCAAATAAATTTTATTCGCATGTCCGATAAAGTTTAGGAATGCGTGGAAAACCAGATTTGATAAAACAAGGTTAACGATAACAAAAGTGAAAGATAAAGAAAGAGAAATAGTAAGAGAGGAATCTTAGAACGCTACTTGTTGCTCTTACATACACCACCACTAGAGAGAATCTCTCAGTACTGTTTTGTTCGAAGCTTGAAGTGGCCTCGTTTCACAAACGTATATATA
>NW_014569972.1:30564-43663 GCF_001313835.1 Polistes canadensis
TATCTTTATTTAAAATTTTTTTATTTTAATGTTAGAGAAATCATATAACATTATTTACTTTATCCCAACATTTATCTTGACTTTGATTGATGCTATTGATATTAATTCATGTACCGATTGATTTCGAATCAAATCGAGCAAAAACTTCTCAATATGACGGATGATAATAAAAACAGATATACAATCATAAATGTGATATTAATTCGTTTATCTCGAAATAGACAAAAATATTACACGCAAATAATTACGATTGAAATGAATTATTTCGAAAGAAATTAGTTCAAGAATTATAGAAATAAAAATGAATATTTTGTCTTATGGGAGTTTCCTGTTCTACGAAAACGCGAAATGACTATAAATATATATACAGTCCTAAAGTAAATCCTTTACTGGAGAAAAAGATAGATGAAATAGAGGAGAGAAAAATAAAAGAATGATCTATATATAAGCAGTTTCACCTCCCAAGGAATCCTCTAAAGAATTCCGAGAACAAAAGGAATCCCCATAGCCTTGGCCTCGGTTATCGATCTTTCCTTTAGAGTTTCGTATAACATCTCAAGAATCTCGCATTATCTAATTTCAAACTCCACCACAACAAAAGCCCCCTACTCCCCCACCGTCCATCTTCTAACGAATATTTACAAGAGAAAACAACATAATTAAATTTGAATATTTATCTACCATCTGTCTACATATTTTCTTTAACGATTTTTATAATCTTAAATTGTTTTACATCGTTCTCTCTCGATTTTAATATAAAATTAAACAAATATTTTTTAAGTGAAATAAATGAAAACAGTATCCTGGGAAATCCGTTAGCTTGATAAAACCTACTTTATCTTTAAGACACAGAAACTAGAAATCGTGGGCCCGATAAAAACGTAACAATGTTTCGTCCCTGGTATAACGATTTATCTCTCGCGGGAAATAACCAATGATGATACTGAAGAAAAGTATAAAAATAAAATTTAGAAGTGAGAGATAAAAAGATAGTGAGATATTCATTGTGCTTACCCTAGAACACAACGAGTTATTATGAAAATTGTGATTGGTTGTTGCACTTTTCTATTGAAACTTTACACCGAATCGATTGATCGTAAATGTAAATTAATTTGTAAAACATTTGAGAGTAAAAACAAAATTCATGTAAATATATTTAACAGAATAAATGTAACAGTAAAACATAGTGGAAAATTAATAATATGGTTTGTATTTAATAACAGGTTATGTGTACTCATGTAAAGTAGAGAAATATTACATTTTGAAAACAAATTTTTATTACTTCTCTTAATTCAATTTTTTTGTTTCAAATCAAAACCACAAATTATATTATTTTTAAATTATTATAATTATTAAATAATCACAAGAAACAAATTACTTTTTTTTTACCTAAAACAAAAAATTGTTTTGCACTTTTTCTTATAATTGATAAAAACACATATCTTTGGTATTAAAAGTCCATAAAAATTGGAATAAAATACTATTTTAAAGAATACGATTTTCTCTATTTATTAAACACTATGTAACGTATGTAGATATAAAAGAAGAACAGTTTTTCTACGTACAAGAGAGCTGAAAAATCCTGAATTTAGCCTATGGAGAGCTGAAAAGTTCAGAGCCTATCATGTAGAAGGGTGTAAATTTTTGTTATGATTTTAGAAAGGTACTGTTAACATTTTTTCATACTTACACACCTGTCGACATACACCGATGATGATCCGAATGTATAAAAATAAACCTAAATATTCGGTCTTTCATTAACTTATTTTTACACTCAACATATGAATCTTTATATTCTCCAATTTCGGTCTTTCACGGTAACATGTATATATCTACTATTATTTTACTTTAATCCATTTTTTTCTATTTTCACGTCCTCTTTTCACTTCTTTAAAAAAAATTGTCAAGCGTGATATTAACACCACAAGGATGTGTGTATCCTTAAAGAATATTTGATATTATCTCACACAATCCGTAAGGAAAAAATATTCAAAGAGGATTTTTTGTATACAAGGAAATATTTTTATTAAATTTTGCAAATAGGAGGAGGAGAGGAAGCAACTTTTAATCATCAGAAAATGTATTATTCAATCCAGTATCTAAACAACGGTTAAAACTGGTTAATTATAATATATGAAAATAAATGTTCCAATTTTTATAACATACACACTTATTTTAAATTATTCATTGTTAGAACGAATTTATAATAAATCGTATATATGTATCTCGCCCAAACATTGATATAACAATTGTTCCACGTATCGTATGAAACAATAAACCTTTCCTATTTAAACACACACAGATAATGATTTTTCTTTTATTATTATTTTGTTGATATTTTCAACATAATAACGTTAGCATTGTTAGCATTCACAGTTAAATTTGTTCGCAGGATGATCGTTCATGTAGGAAAGTTCATTAAAAATAAAGTAGTTCTCGTAGTTAGATACCACCCTCTACCCTTTTAAAAAAAAAAAAACAAAAAAAAAAAGAAACAAATAAAGGGGTATACCGTTAACAATGTTTAATTAGTTGGTTTATGAATTCTAATTAAAGGTTAAAAGTTTTACATTCATTGATACCTGAGATGGAAACAAACCGGAACATCATACACATATTATTCGATGTTAATAATTAATTAAAATTCATTTCAAATGTGTACCTCAAGCTTGTGAACGTCTCGTCGCGTTTGTAGTCGAGGATAAATCGACGAGTCAGGTTTTCGTCGTTCAAATTTTTCGTGGCTTAATAAGCAACCAGTCCACCCCTCGGTAATTAGGAAGGTCGTTGGCTCGAATTCTGAGTTTGAAGACGAAACGTCGATAAAATTGCACGAGAAAGAAGCGAAGAGTTTTACCATGAACGAGAGAAAAAAAAAGAAAAAAAAAGGAAAAAAAGAAAAACAACAACACTAACGACAAAAAGAAAAAGAAAAAGAAAAAGAAAAAGAAGAAGAAGAAGAAAAGTAGCAAGGGTAGATAAGAAAAACGATCGCAGTAAAACCTTTCCTAGACGTGTAACAAATGGGGGACGCAGTAATCGTGCCTGGTAAAACAAAAATCTAACCAACTTTACGGATACCACAAATTTTCTCTTCTGTCCATAAACCTGAAAGAACTGGCCGTACCGGACTCAAGCCAAAACAATCGGTAAACGTATACTGCAAGACACCGTCGACCATTTCCGTATCCCTTTTGTCTATTCTCTTGGTTTGTTTTTTTTTCTTGTCTACTTTTTTTCTTTTCCCGATCAAAATGTCACAAGCTTTTCTTCTTACATCTGAATTCTTCTTTAATTCCACGTTACAATCATTTTCATTTTATATACCGTTTCTCTTAAAAATCATGGCTCAAATCAAAAGAAATTATAGGGTAGATCATTCCCAATAAGAACAACAATAAAAAAAGCTTCCTGCACAGTTACCCGATTTTTTTTTTAATCTTTTCAAGTTTGTAACAATCTTATCCTTTTATTATCTTTTTTATTATATTATTGTAGTATTATTATTGTATATTATATTATTATTATATTCTATTTCAGGTTCGATAATTATTGAATTATAATTATTGTTTGTGTCAAAATAATAATAATGTTTAAATTACATATTAACAATAGTAATCATCCACATTTTATCAAGAAAAATAATTTAGTAGAATTTACAAAAATAAAGAAATTAAATGATTGTACGTAAAATTTCATTTGTTGAAAATGACCCTCTTTACGACCGCCCACTCATTATATTATAATATAATACTATCTTCTATTGGTTAATCCACAATTCTTAAAACACCCTTTACCTTTATCTCATCCCACATTTTACCTGCTAACAAAAATTTATCGAACTTTGTTAAAAAATTCCTGCTACACAATATCCCGTTTATATAAATAATACTTATATCTGTTTTGACAAAAAAACGACTCATGCTTTGGAAAGTATTTCGACGGAAACCAGACTACTTTCGATTCATTTTCTTCTTATTCTTCTTTCTCGAAATCGTTTGAAACGATTCGGATCGCAGAAATAAGAAGATCAGAAGAGATCGAAGAGCATACGTCGAATTCCGAAATCACTCTCCAGCAATTTCAATATCCTTGGGGGATTTAGAAGAGTTCGATCTTCTTTCCCTTAACCCCCTACCCCATGTCCCTTTTTGTCTTCCTCTTTCTTTCTTTCTTGATTTTGTTCCGCTTCTGCTATTACAATGAATGTACTCTTCTCTCTCTCTAACGTTATCGCTATCTTTCTCACTAACTCCTTTACAAGAACGATTCGAGATCTAAGTTATTAAAATTAATCCTACCAATGTTATCCAACTTTATTTTTCCTTAGTTTTATTGTAGATTCAAGAATAAACTGATCAAAATTGAACGAATCTTCCTATTCGAGTTCGCGATTGAACGTTTTTACTATATTTCCTTGTCTGACGATCAACGGTACGTTTATCTTATCAATGATATGGCCAATAAAACAAAAAATTCACTACTGCATTCGTAGTCTTGAAAATCATCCTAAGTGAAATATTATTCTTAAAGGATCAAAATCTAAATGGAAAAAAAATACAATTATTGGAAGAAAATATTTTGTTGCTTTTTGCAAAGAGACAAAAATATAAATAAATGTTGTTCCGTTAGAAGTGATTCAATGGTGTCCCTACATAACAAATGCAGTCCCTCCATTTAAATATTGCAATACATTTTCACGTCTTCATTTTTTTTTTTTCGAAAATTCATCTAATTCATCATACCCCTTCTCGAAATATTCAACGCTAATAAGATAATTATCAATTATACTTGTCTGTCTGTATTATTTTGCCATACTTACTGGCTACTGAACTTTTCATCGAACATTATCGAAAGGTGGCAATGTCTTTAGATCTGTCAGTGCAAAATTACGAATCAGGTTCGATAATTATTGAACCTCACAAAGGTGGTCGAGTAAAGTTATTGAATTAAATTAAAGAAAAGAAAAAGGTAAAAAGAGAAAAAAAAATTAGAAGAAAAAGCCAATGTGGATTGGTACGAGGCAAATTTGCTGGAATTCCTCAAAGGTTATAAAGCTTCGAACCTTGGCCAATATGGAATGAGAAAAAGAAAGAAAGATAGAAAGAGAAAACTCGACATGTTGACGGACAAACTCAATTTGATTTTACTCCAAAGCCATTAGTCCCAAAGTCCTTGACGATCGGACATTTTTCATACGACTATCGGAATACCACTTCACCGTCGCTTAATTCACCGACACTTTGATCTATTTTCTTTCCTCTCTAGCACTCCTATACTTTTTCTTCCTCTTTCATTTCATTTTCGTTCGTTCGTTCGTTCGTTCGTTCCATTGGTTGATACCTTTGAACCGTCAAAGAACAAATCGTCTCCCTTTTTTGCGAAATCTAAAACCAATGACAAATTCGACGATTCGCGTTATCGTTAAACTAATCTCAACATTTTATTCATATTATTTATTATTTATAACAATTATATGATCTATGATTAAAATTTTATATTATTAACAATTGAATTTAAATAATATTTCAATAATTATTAACCGTTTTAAATAATAAATCGAATAATATTGCATTTGAATTCAAATGAACAAATTCAATACGATTGAATACAGAATTATAATATTAAATGATAAATCAATTGTTTGATTGATCGTAACACGTTTGGTGTTGACATATTTTTATACAATCTCGTCTTAAAAATTCGAATGAAAAAAAAAATAAACGAAACCAAACAAACAAACAAAAAAATAGGTGAAACACAATCGATCGATAAACCAGCCAGATATATTCCCACGATTTTCATTTACTTTCCTCTGTCTAAAACGTAAATTGATTACACCGTAAGTGTAAGAAGAAGCTTCGTAATTACTTTCACGGTCATCTTATACGCGTAGCACGTTCGATCCCTTACTTAAAGCACCTCGTAGCTTCACCTTCAGCAGGTAATCAAGTGAATAAAGTTCGAACTAAGGGAGAGTACCTACCCTGAGAATTAAACGAATCGAGATCTCTCAGTTACTCTACTTCTATCTCAAACTTTCTTTCTAAAAGGAAACCAACAAAGATATTTGTCAGGTTCATCAACATTCCCTACATTGAATTTCTTACTTCCTTGACGTTACAACGAGTCACAGTGGGTTGATGTCTTTAAATCTCTCTTTGAAAGAATTAAAAAAGAAAAGAAGGAAAAAGGAAAAAAAAAGATTCCTTTTTCCACAAAAGAACGCGAAATGTTCAATAAAAAAAAAGTTAAATGCTTTTTATCCATGAGCCACGAGGTACATAGAGAGAAAGAGAGAGAGAGAGAGAGAGAGAGAGAGAGAGAAAGAGAGAGAATGAGCCAAAACGAAATGCAGAAATTGTCCCCGAGATATTTGCCGTACTAGAATCCCTTTCGTAGTCTTCTTTATCGACATACTTTCCTGCTTTAAATTATACCCATATAGCATACATAGATCTACCACATCCTTTTCCTGCATTCCCCCTTATTCCAGCAGCATACTCACATATGTACATACATATAACCATTCGTTGGAATACACGGAATAGGGTAAAACGAGGATCCTATTGGAACGTGGCTTCTCTTTCTGAATTTTGGATTTTGGCCAAGCTGGTTATCTGTTGGAGGTCCTACGGTGTTCACAGCTAAAGTGAGAATGAGGTAATGCGATAGAAAAGGAGGGAAGGTGTTCTTCTGAAGAAAGTGTCAATGACATTGCTGCTTCAAAAGCAGATAGAAGTTGAGCCATCGGCAGAAGAGATAATATCGACCTTGCGACTTCCCTTCCAAACCTTACCCGTTATCATCCAATAGCCACCCTTTTAGACAGCTTCTGCACCATCGCCAGCAGCTACCTCTCATACTCTCTCTTTCATACTATCTTCCTCTCTTCCACTCTCTCTCTCTCTCTCTCTCTCTCTCTCTCTCTCTCTCTGTGTCTCATACTCATGCTCTCTCATATACTCTCTGATTCTCTGTCTCATACTCTCTTCCAATCTCATAAACCCTATTTCTGTCTCTCTCCTCTATCTGATATACTCTGTCTCATACTCCAACTTTCTCATATAACCTCTCTGTTTCTCTTTATCTACCGTATACTATATATCTGTCTCTGTCTTTTAAAGAGAAGACGAAACCTCACAGTGTAATACAGGTTCAGAAGTCACCGAGGCATAGCAAACTTCTCGCGGTGCTAACAGTTAAGGTTGGCTGCAACGACTACCTCCTCCCACCTACCTACCTACCTCTCTCCCCCCATACCCTTCTTCTTCTTCTCCTTTCTCCCTTTAGCAGTTCAGCCTTAGTCCTTTGGCTTCTGTCGTCGCGCTTTTGGCTCCTCTAACAACCTCGGCCTTTCTACCTACCTTGAGGCTTCTCGTAACGAGCTAGTGATGGTAAACCATCAAAATTGGTCAACACTAGGTTAAGTTCGACATCCTGCTCGATAAACCTACCCTCTACCGCTCTCTCTCTCTCTCACTCTCTCTCTCTATATTTCTATCTCTATCTCCTCTTTCTCACTGATTAAATTGTTCGATGGGAAGATGTTTCTTCCTAAAGTCCTACCACCAACACGGCTAGTGTAATCATCGTGTTGAGACATTTGGCAAATCTGCGAACGATTAGACCAATTCAGAGTTTCTACTAATATCGAACATTGAAAGGAACCTTTCAACGAGTGACGCATGTTTCCTCGACACCCCTCACCCTCCTCTTTCTCTTTCTGTTCCTTCGAATTGATCTTCAATGCACTTCAAGATTTTGGTACTTCAAACTTTGTAATAATCGATGTTTTCACAATTGATGTTCATTTAAGTTCTATGGTTTAAATAAAAATGTCATCGATTCTATATTTTAGTTTCATTATTTGCGTGAGAATATAATTAAGAATGTGAAGAAAAGAAAAAAGAAAAAAAAAAATAATTATACCGTTCGACAAAATTTAATCGACGTTTTATTGAAATGTCGATTTAATTATGGTATGTACTTTTTTCTTTTTATTAATTTTGTTCTTTTTTATTTATGGCACGTTCGACCGACGTAGATACCATACTGACAAACAGAGTACTTCGGAAACTTTGAAAATTGCTAAAGTTACCGATGAAACTATAAATTTCGTTTGGACTCGAAAGTTCATCGTTCAACTGCCAATCATCGATCGTTTCACGTCGTTTCTCAAATATTCTTTTATATTATACCTAGTCGTATAAAAAAAAAATCAGAAGGAATAAATAATCGATAAGTAATCGAGAAGTAAGCTCGAGCGTGACAAAAAGAGAAAAAAAAATCGTTTCTCACGATTACTTAAAATCCTTATGACTCGTTTTTTTTTATCGATATTTTCTTTTTTTATTTGGTCAATATATTTACTAAATAAAAAAAGTTAACTTGACAAATATAATTGTTAATTGATATTGAAATATATTTAAAAAAATATGAATAATTAAATTACAAAATGAAAATCTTTTGTTCTTTGTTAAATATATAAGAAAGTATTAACAACTTTTGTTTACTTTTAAGATAATTTTCTTCCGACTAAATCCAATTTAGAAGATTAAATTTCGTAGTTACCCTAAAACGGAATGTTTATATTGTATTATAATATCTGACGGTCAGCACGGTAATGTAATTCAAGGCGTATTTTTGAAACAAAACCACAGCGAACTTGGCCTCAGTCCGCGATTTTGGCTTTTTGGTAAGTTTGGAGACTCTGAGGATAGGCGGAAAACGTTGCCTGAGGTACACACACCGTACTATACCGTACTGTACAGCATCGCGTCGGTACTTACCTAAGTGCAAATTGTACCGTGGAACTTTGTAAATTTACACAACACAAACGGTACGTTTAACCGGTCGACCTGCGAACGGAGAAGCAAACGTTAACTAAATTGTTCCTCCGGTTCTCTTCTCCTTCTCTTATTTGATTTGAGTATACTGACCCTATATGTTAATAGAGAGATACTCCAAAAAAAAAATCAAATTCAATTTTGTCATAACAACAAAAATCTTATTCTCTCAATCCTGACACGCAACCTAAGAAAGTCACGCAAAGTGTATTAAATATATATAATACATACTTTTTATTTTTTTTTATTTTATCACGTAAACAAATGATTACATTAGCTTAAATGAAACATTTCTTATACCGGGCGTTCAAATATATTTTAATATGTTAGCTTAATAATTTGTCTTTTATCAAAAATTCAAAATTTCAGCTTAGATTTCCAGAAAGTTTGTTAAACGTTTATAAAATCCATCTTAGAATTAGTATTCATTCTTGATACAAGAGATACTCTTTAAGATTAAATTCAGATCGATAAAAATGTAAAAAACAACTTTTCAAATGTGTCCTCAATTACAAGACGTTGAACTTATTCAAGTTCGTGATTTAAAACTAAAGTATTTCGCAAATGACGATGCCAATACTACTCTCGCAAAATGTTTCGTGAGAGTTTCTACCAGTGGGTAGAAAATTTTAAAGGACCCTTTAGACCTTTCCTCAGACGTTACAAATGAGTGCCTCGTAGTTGGGTATTACGAAAAAGGTAATCCTCTATAGGATCCGTCTTTAATAATTCTCATATAAATTTTTCGCTGGTTAAACCAGGAAAACCTTCATCTTTAATTCGAAGATACTTTTTCCACAGAAAAATATTTCTTATTAATTTTCATATTTAAATACGTAATATTATTGTATAATAAGATCTAAATATATATATATATATAAGTATCCTTAAAATATTTTTAAAAAATCTTTAGAATATTTATAAATAATGTACACACAATAAACTGTTAATAAATTAAATAGGAATCAATATATTAACGTAAAACTTTTTAAGACGAGCTACCAATATCGTTCCTAAACGCTTATCGACCTTTCCAATTTCTTCTCAAGCTTTCTGAATTTCTCGAGGATGAGAGAGAAAGGGAGAAAGAGAGAGAGAGAGAGAGAGAGATAAAAGTTTTTTCAACTTTCAAGAGAAGACACCCCCATTATCAGCTATTCGAACGAATCCAAATCCGACATCATGTAATTTCGGGAAGCAGTCTCCTTCGCTAAACTACGAAGTAGTAATTAATTCTACGAGACTTATTCGAGATTCCAAACTCTTCGATTACTCGATAATTATGGATTTAAATCGATAGGATAAATAAATTAATCAGCGATTCGCTCGACCGTAAACTTCCAACCTACTTTTCCAATTTTATGTATTCACTTCATTCATTTACTTCTATTTCGACGCGAAAATATTACCGTTCTACTATAGGTTGACACTTAATTGAATTTTTTAATTACAAGATGGGTAAGAAATGATAGAATATTCTATTTATTTATACTTTTAATGATTAACTGACAGTTAGGAAACAATCTACGAATAGTAGAGTTTAAAAATATTTTGTTTTTATTTTTATAAATTTTTATTGAAATATTTAAAATACTGTTTATATTTCTAATTAATTTTTTTTTTTTCAGATACCTCTGGAAATGTTCAAAATGAAATTTTACTACGACAGATGATTCTTGGTAAGGTTACGCTACATTTCTACCGACAGATAACCGAAGAAAGTTTCCAATTTTTCTATCTTAGCGAGTCACGTAACGATTCAAGTTTTTAACTTTCCTAAAGTTATCGACAAACTTTAATACTCTGCGGTACCATCCTCTGGAAACATTTTTCGTTATTAGTATCAACCCTTTTCTCTTCTGGAATTAACCCTTTTTTATTTATTTATTTATTTATTTATTTATTTTTTTGTTTATTTCATAACAAGAAATGTAAACAAAAATTAACAATTTAATTCAAATACGTCACCATTTGCCAATCGTCATGAATTTTTTACGTTTATTTAATAACAGTTCAAAAACAATCACGATCATTTGCAAATGTAATAACTTTGATATCCCATGCGAAATCAAAAATAAAACGTCCCAAGCGTGCCATCAACGAGCGATGTTAACTTTCTCAAATAAAATTTGCGATTATTTTAATCGAACGAGTTTAAACGAAGCGTCACTTTTAAGCTCAAACGATTCATCAAAAAGCAGGTACTTTCAAAACAATTTTTTTCCAAAAATAAAACCAAACTTTTCAAATAATTCAATTAATGCATATCGTAATTTAAAATGTCACCTATAAAAAAAAATAAAATAAATGAAAATTGATGAAACATTACCGAAGAACTTATATTTGACGTAAGCCTTAATTAAATCAAACCCGAAAGCTCAAATCTACGATTAAAAATCATTATAATTACGAATAAATTAAATCACTTTATTTCCTAAAACGCGAATGATCATCAATTAATATTATCTAATAAAAGTTTCGATCAAACAAATTAGAAAATGTTATTTACAAGCTGGAATTTTGTGCGTAATGAATGATCCGAACGGTACAACAAAGAATTCTCAAGGAATGCAACAAACGTTTCCTTCGTCTTTCTTCTTTTAACAATCGAAAACGATACGGAATTTCTCGTGTGTAACTTCGAGGGTATCTCGAGTATATTTCCGAAGGGAGAAATAATATGTGCTTTCTGCTTTTTAGGAAAATAGAAGCAATCGCGTTCGAATCACTAAAGAAAAAGGCTCCTATCTCGAGAGATTCAAATATGTATAGTATACAAGTATTCCTTCTTCACAATTCTTGAAAAGCTTTCAAAGTTCCAACGTAATGTAACATATATATACATATATAAACATGCACATAGAAATATATATATATATATATATATAAACCAGAGAGTATATCTTTCAATTTGCATTTTCTTTACTTTCTCATTTTTATCTCACTGAGAAAGAAGTTACTTTTTTTATATTGCTCAAGGCACTCATCATTCGCACGTGATAAGCATACCTAATAATTATCGATTTAACTCAAGGAAGAAAGATCTTTCGCAATAATTCCAAGTAATTATTTCCAAAATTCACAAGAGAGAGGAAATCCACATTGTTTGTGGTTGCTGTGGGATAAGTGAAAATCATCGAATAATAATACGCCAAAGACTACCACCATATTTTATCGATCAATAAAAACCAAGTAAGATTTGGACTATACAAGATTAATTACTTCTATTAATAAAATATAAGTATTTATATTGTTAGATCAAATAATAGGGTCAGAATCAAAGTGGTCAATAATTAATAAAACAATTTAGAAGAGAGTGTTCGGTGTCACACATGCGTTATTAAAAATCTAAATATTTTATTTTTTAATATTCATAAAGAGTTTTAAGAATTCAAGTAATATCAAAGTGAGAATTCTTACGAAAACGATTTAAATCATTTTCCAAGTTTTATTTTTACTTCCACAGTAATCTATTCTGATTCTCATTTTATCAAATATTCCGATATAAGTTGAACGATCAAATTTAAATGATTGAAAATTTAAATAACATATATATAATATTATACATTAACTTGAACACATTGTTATTATAGTGGAAACATTTTATACAAAATGTTCGTGGCAAAAAAAAAAAGAAAAAAAAAAAGAAAAATAGAAAAATAATATTAATATAAAGTGTTCATTTATGAGGGAAATCTATAGAGGTTGTACACTTTTGGTCGTGGGGTTCATTCAAATTAGGTGGACCATTAGGGTGTAAACAGCGTCGTTAAACATCGATTATCGGTGCTGGCGGCAACAGCTCGAGGCCAGATAACGTGGGAATAACAAAGCCTCGAGTAAGATTAACCCATTGTCTACCACCCCTGGAGGCGTATTAACGTTCACGAAACGTTCCAAACACTCGATTTTTCTTTATTTCGCCAGCCAATGTCCGCTCTCTCTCTCTCTCTCTCTCTCTCTCTCTCTCTCTCTCTCTCTCTCTCTCTCTCTTTCCCTCGCTCAATTCTCCTACTACAATAGCCATCCCTGTAATCCTGACGTACTCGACGAAACTCACATCCCTTCAGGGACTCGTTCTCAACAAAAGTTCGATAGCAGTTTTTCCAATTTTATTTTTCCCCTCATAACTATTTTCAGTTTCTTGTTTTTTTTTTTTTTTTTTTTATATCGTTTTTCACGGTTACTTTCTATTATCCATCATCTTGAAAAATATTCATAAAAGTTGAACCTCGATATACAGAGTTCGG
>NW_014569972.1:43718-68028 GCF_001313835.1 Polistes canadensis
TTTCAAAAATTTGTACGAATTTTTCCGAACACAATCAAAAGAGTGATACAATATTTTTTGTTTTGTTTTCAAAATTATCTCGAAATTTATTTTTCTATTAAAAATTAATATCATAATCTTTGCAAACTTATTTTGAACAAACCAATAGGAATTAAATTCGTAAGAAATTATTAGAAAATTTCTCTCCTAACTGATATGTTGTGTTATTCGTATAATAATTATTATATTCATTTGACAGGTCGGGTAAAAAATATGGCTATAAAGTTTGCCGAGTTTATCGATCGATGCGAAGAAAATATCTACTTGGAGAGTTTATTTCAATCTTGTGTCTCTCTCTCTCTCTCTCTCTCTTATTTTCTCTTTCTCTTTCTCTCGTAGCAATTTAAAGCTATCCAAGTTAATTTTGCAATGCATAAACACCATTTTTTTAATAGAAATTCTCAAAGCGTAGTTCTGTGCTAAACTTATAACTTTGTTACCCACTCGATGCGCGCTATACTGTAACCAGCGTGGTACGATTTGCATGCTACCAAGATTTCTCAAAGAGCTTCGTTACGTAGCGAACGTCGCTAGTAGAATTTATTTTACTTTAGATATAGTAATCGCCGATGTAGAGTCATGATTTTAATTACTAACGTTAAAAACTGATTCCACGATTCTTACAAAATAAAACGTCTACGATGTTGATGATGATAATGATGATAATGATGATAATGATGATGATGATAATAATAATAATATATCTCCAAAGTTATTTTATATCGCATAAAAATACTATAATATCACTTATTTATCCAGAAATATAGTTCTCATTTATTCTAATCTCGATTTTATATAATCACTGGTACCTTGAAACAAAGAACAAACATTTTTAACAACTAACATTAACAAAGCAAACCTTTTCATGATATAATATTCCTATTGTTTTTATTTAAATGATACTTATTTATCAACAATACTTAAAATTCTTCACAAAACTGTGTCAGTTTTTATTCTATGATACGTCATAATTATATAACAGAAAAACAATTCTACGAATAAAATGAAAACGAATGGTTTCTCATGATTGAAAACAAAGTTGTCTGGAAGAAATTGAAACAATGCCTAGACTGGATATGTCTTAATTTTTTAAAGGGGGAATATTTTAGCACTTAATTAGCCGTACCGGGTACCCTCATCAAGGTACTCCTCGGAGAACTGAGTCGTTTAAGAGAACTTGTCATAAAATGTGCCTTTTATTTCGCTGTTTCTTTCCCAGTTCAGGTATTCTTTCTTTTTTTCTACTTTCTCTTTCTTTCTTTCTTTCTTTCTTTCTTTCTTTCTCTTTTAAAGCACTTGTCGAAGGTACCTCTCGTTCTTCTCGGTTTTTTACCATCGTCTAGCATATGCTCGCGAACAACCTTATCCTCATTTCACTCTCACCGACTTCGGACGAGTTCAACTCGACAAAGCTAATGTACATGCGTAATTTCTCCTCTCAGCCATTATGAAGACGCCCCAAGACCGTAAAATACGAAGGCAAAGCATTCGCTTTGACCCGTGAAATACCCCACCTACCACCTACCCCCTTCCCATCCCTTTTCTCATCCCTAGACGCTGATCCTAACCTTCCAACACAATTTACAAAGTAAAAGTAACCATACTTTCGTTTTGCCGTGACCACTCATCTGAAACTTCTCTGATAATCTTGATAATAATGTTCTTATTTTTACTCGTCTGGTCTTACTTTTTTTCTTTTGTTCGAATTTGATTAGATGAAAGATATATTTATGGGATAGCAAAAAAAAACAGTTTGGGTACTTTTATCTTATAAATAAAAAAAAAATAATTCAAAAATATTTAATATAAAGTAATAAAGTAATAAACAAAAATATCAATTAATTCTTTTTCGTGGTTTCTAAATGAAATTAAACTCATTCGAATATTAAATCGAAATTTAGTATTGACAAATATTTATTGTCTCGTGGTAAAAACGTTGTTGGAAAATAAAAGAAAAAAAAAAGATGGAGAGGCAGATTTTTTTGTAGATGAAAAAATTGAGTGTTAAAGTAAGAGGGTCGGAGACATAAGAAAACTGTTGTTAAATAAAAAGTAGAAGAAGACGTTACGAAAATAAAAAAGAAATGGGGGTAAAAGGATGGAAGGAGAACGATAACGTTTTTCTTTTTTCGTCGTAGTCATCGTTGTCTTTGTCCTCGTTGTCGTCTTTTGCCAACTTAAACGGACATCTAAAATTTGTTTATGCAAATTTTAATTGCGGCCCAAAGCGTAACTCCTAATTTCGGTGAAATTAATACAAATTGCATTCTATCTCCAAGGCTACCCGACTCCTCCACCCCCCCCCCACGTTCTCCGTTCAAGATCTTCTCAGTTACTTTCTTTCTTTCTTTCTTTCTTTCTTTATTTTTCTTATTCTTTCTCTCTTTTTCTGCCCTTTTTTCTCAATCTCCTTGGGAATTTCCACGAAAAGATTTGTCCTTTTTTTTTTCTTCTCTCCCGCTCTTTCTTTCTTTCTTTCTTTCTTTTTCGTCTGCTTTGCGTCATTTTTTATCCTAACTTTTCATAAAACAAGACAAGAAATGGAGGATTAGTGTCTTCGAAAAGAATAACGTGCGTATTCTTCTTCATTTTTCTTCTCATTTTTACTGTTTCATTCATCAAGACTTTTTCAAAGTTCCTTAAATAAACCGAATGTTACGTGATTTAAAAAATTATTAATTATTTCGCGATTCTCTTAAATTTCCAAATTAATTTTTGTCTTATTTATTACAAAACAACTAGTCTAATTTAAAGTACATGGAAACATTTCGAAAAATCAGAAATTAAATGTTTACGCTAACTCGTATTTTTTTTTTTTAAACAACTTCATACGCATATAACATCGATGAAAAATATTTTTTGATAAAATTGAATAAAAATAGGAAATCCTATTTAAGTAAAACGAACGTTGTTTTCAATAAAAATATATCAGATTATATTTTTCAACGTGCCGCTACTTTTCCCAGAGTCGATTAAATATTTTGTTTCTTCTTTTTTTTATTTTTATTTATTTATTTTTTTTTTTTTCAAAATATGGCACTCTTGGCACTATTGCATTACCTAGTAACGCGTTGTCTGCATAAAAAAGTTGAATATGACCAGGAATGTTGCGAATGCGATACAACTTTTATGGATCTTCTCTTTACATACCTTTCTACACTTACAAAAAAAAAAAATCGAGATATATGAAAAATGTAGAAGAGAAATAGGAACGAATTATTTATCGAACGATTTGGTATTTTATTTTATTTTTTTACCTTACCTAACAATTTTTAACAAAATATTCTATTTCGCGATTGTTATTTAAAAAAGAAAAAAAAATAAATATATATACATATAAAAAAAAAAGTACATATGGTTGTGTGGAAACTTCGGTACTTTGATTAACCAATTTTCTCAAAATATTTTATTTCGATCGTTATGAACTTCAAAAATAAACGAGAGGTATGTAAAACAAGCCAAAAAAACCTAAATAAATAAAAAGCATTATTTATATTGAATATTTTTTATCCAACCAGATGAATTGGAAATCGAAGTATCTGCAGGCATAGAGAATAATTTTTCGATATTCACAAATATTTTATTTCGATCGTCGTTATTGGTAGAAAAAGAAAAATAGAAAGAAAAGGTGAAGGAGGGAAAAATAAAAGAAAAGAATAAAACGTAGAGCAAAGGGTAACGACAATGTAATAAAAGTTTTAAAGGTTAGAAGGAAGTATTTAACTTGCCGCAATGCACCGGCCATTGTCGTAACAGTGCAATGTTTTTTGCGTATCAATTTGCATGATAATTACCGGTAGAGAAAAGAGAATTGTAGTATAATGAGTATTGAAAAGAGTGCGTCGAGTGTAACAAATGCTGATATACATGTATAATATTATAATGCAATACAATAACGATACTAAGATAAAAAATCGTACCCGTGTTAAACGTGCTGACATAAAATCGAATAAATGTCATATCAAATTATTTATATTATAATATCGAAAATGTTTACATCAAAAGCTTTTGATACGTACATATGTATCTATCTGCTAAATCATCTGTATATTTATAATCGAAAATAATTTCTTTATTTTATCCCTTTATAAATATCATAATATAATAATTTTACATATTCATATTATAATGGAAAAATATATCGGGACGTTCGAAAAGTTATTTTATTTTTTAACACCTAGATTTAATTAATCGACCTAAACTTACTTAACCCATAAAATTATTTGAAATCCTAAAAACAGACAATTCAGACGTGATTTATGATATTCATGTGTTTTGACGTAAAGTAAGTTTCAAATAAGCTTTTTTTAGAATCGAATAAGAAATGAAAAATCGAAGTCAGAATTTTCGATAATTGGTTTTTTTATCATTGCGAAAGTAATGCAATGCAAACAAGAATATAATTATGTTCCGTTTATAGAGAATATTTGAATTGAACGTCAGTGTTAAAATAGGATTTTTAAATTTCGTTCTGGTAATTTCGATTTGAGGTATGCCAATTTAGGATCATCCAACTCTGATACAAAAATAAAAACTCTGATGAATGCCAGCCGTCGCATAACCTCGTGGAAAATAGCACAGAAATTGAATTTATAGAATTCGATTGTTCAAATGTGCTCAAAACGTCTTGCATTAGTTTCTAAAAATGATTTTTAGATTTCAAATAATTTAAAAGTGAATAACTTAAAATAATTCATTAGAGTCTTCGATACACCATTGACACTTGATTTTATTATTTTGTTAATCGATAATGAAAATACAATTATCATCGGTTTATCAACGTGTTTTCGAGTACGAATAAAAATTGAAATTAATACAAAACACAAAAAAAGAAATTCGCAAATGAAAAATAAGAGCAAGTGGAGGGAAATATTTAAGCTCGCAACAGGAATCGAAGTCACGTTTCGACAGTATCGCATTTATTTTCAATCTTTCCTATACCCCGTTCTACCCGAAAATGTGTTTCGATTTATTTCAATCGCTTTATTAATGTCGCTCGTCGCCCTACCACGCTCCGCACCATTTGTCGCATTACGTTCGCATTCGAGCTTGAGCTCGTCTATAAAACGTTAGCTGGAGAAAGAAAAAGAGAGAGAGAGAGAGAGAGAGAGAAAGAGAGAGAAAGAGAAAGAATGTGTAGTTGTTCTAAATTTTTTCCTTGACTTTTTTACCGACATACAAAGATTTTTGAGTTCGATATTACGTTGCACTTTTTCGTTTAGAATTTTTCTCTTAAATTGTCCAATAAAATCCAAGGTTACTTACCCACGGCTATTGTATTTCGTTAAAACGTTCCTACAGATTTTCCGATTTAATGTTTTCAGACGACATATATATATGTATAATAATACGGCTGTTGTTTAAATCAGCATTTCTCAACCATTTCGTTCTACGATTCAATACATTTCTTTATTATAACATTTAAGTTAAAATATTGAAGTATACAATTTTTAATAACCTCTTCTAAAGATTTGAGTTTTCTGTCCATCGTTTATTGTACATTAAATTAAACGACATTATTTATTTGACAATTAATGCAATGATTTTTTAAATATACGATTACTATTTAACTCGAGAGAAAAAAGTTCTACTGAAAGTTATTATAAATTTTGTACGATTTAATTACTTTCCTAACTTTGACTTAAGATAGAAAGTAACATTTAGCGACTACTAATTACTGATAATAAAAATTTAATGCGACCCAATATTGGGATTACGGACGATAAGTTGAGAAACGCTGTTTTATATCAAAGCATAAATTTTATCGTTTCCTTCTCTCTTTCTTTCTATCATTTCTTTCTCTTTTCTTACGATTGAATTATTGCACGTTATTATTTTACCATGCTAATATATCAACAGTTATTACAACAATGGATTATCTGCCATAGGAGTGTTTCACGATCAACTACGAAACAAGAAAATACTTTAGAAATAAAATAGCTAACGTGCGCATTGGTCCTTCGTAGCAACTTTCTCTGTCATTTCAACTATTTACGACTTTGGAATTTTATCGTAAATGAATATCGATAGTACAGTATCGAAGTATATACATGCACGTGCATAAATTTAACGATGTATTAATATAAGACTTTGATTTTAAGATATACACTATTATTTATTAAACTATAATATATCACAAACGATTAATATATATTCTTCAAATTTATACAATAAAATGATATTTAAATGATAATACACAGAATGTCTATAGAAAAGAATTTTTTTCCATCTTAAAAGAGACAAGCAATGAAAGAAAAAACAATTTCAATACGATATATTTCAAAAGGGTATAATATAAAAACAGGGATGATAGAAGGGATGAGAGTCGGCATGTTAAAATGGAAGGAAAAATGCAATTTTTTCCACGGCCTAAATTCAGTTCATTCTTACAGAAAGGGCATGCGACGAGTTCAAATTTATGACTTTTTTCTGGTGACGCTCGTATAAATCTCGGAAAACCTAATGGAAAAAAAAGCTTTTCTGACACAACGAGTATATTTTTATCAACGAATGTATACGAGAATGTAGCGACCGAAATCAAAAAAAAGAATATATTTTGTTGAAATTATTGAAAATAAAAGATATAAAATACTAAAGATTTTTTTAATTAACTACGAAATAAAAATGTATGAAAATTATATTAAATAAAACTAAACGAATAATAAATGGAAATATTAGTTTAGTGTTTCCCCATATGATACGTTAATTGGTCAGAGTGGAATAGAAATCAATTGGAATGCGTAAGTTGTAACAATATGCATGTGGATAACTATGGATATTTATGGGGATTTCGAAAATGTAATAACGATTCAATTATAGCAAAGTGGAGTGAGCTTTGCAATGAGGGCATCGTAAGCGTCACATGTGCGACGATATGGGAGTAGTGTCATTTTAAGCACGTGCTACAATGATACACACATTCATTTTCGGCCACATTTATTTCTATATAGCAATTCAATATAAACTATGCATTGCGTGACACGAAACCGCAACAATCGAAATATTTCGACATGGCACAATTTAATACATTTTAATCTATTAAATATAACTAATATCATATATATATATATATATTATCTACATATAGAAGTTATACATTAAATAATAATAAAATTACACAAGATATATTATTATTATACGAGTCAATATCTAACAAGATATAAAATAGATAATACTTCCTTAACAAAAGAAATAATATGAAAAGAAAAATAAGAAATATAAAAAAAGAGGCAAATTATCTAAAAGTTGCTTACAAAACTTCTTCTTTATCCCAAGGGTTTCGTACTTGGAAGTCTCGTTTCGTAACAAGCGAGCTTACTACCCCATATATACTTTCGTGTAAATACCTCTAATCGTAGACAATTGTGTGTATGTGTGTGTTTTAACGTATATAGTATAAAATGAGTATATATTGGTATAAACTCTCAAATGTATGTCGGTTATCCCGCAGATTTTAGAAAGGTGAATACACTATGTATACTTAAGGATCACCGACGTGGAAGACGCAAGAAAGAAAAAGAAAAATGAATGGAAGAGAAAGAGTATTTGCTCTTCTATCCTTTTCTATCTTCTTCCATTTTTCCATTCTTGGATATCCAACATTGGTGGCATCATGCATTGGCTGCTTACTCTTCGTATCCGACAGTATTAATAATCTATCGCGAACAATGCATCGAAGAGAGAGATCAACTCACATACATACATGTAAGTAATAATACATGAATTGCATTCTCTTACAACCACATGATCTTTCCTAACTTATCCATAAATTTGTAAACCCATCTTACCCCCTCTACCGCACATATTAAGATATACCAATATATGTGTCGAAAATATGTATGTACACGTAGATATGCATTTCTGGATTCGCATTAAGGCTCTTCAACCCATTTCTTACTGACACAAAGTACTTTTTCTTGTTTCTATTTTCATGCGACTAACCGACCGTACATAGATTCCCCAAATGGAGAAATTTATCCTAATATTTCTTTCTTTTCTATTTATATTTTCTCTCACCTTTTACTTTAACAAATATTGACTCAAACCGATATCGAATAATAAATATTATTTTAATGTAGTGTTATATATATATATTTTAATAGGGAATGAAATATATAGATATAACGAATTACTTCAAAAAGAATATTCTATTTTATTATATATTAAAAATTAGTCATAAATTTTTCTATTACTTGAAAAAATTTCGAAAATTTCACCATTAATTGTATCATCATCGATCGCGGACCGAAGAAAAATCTATATTCATTTTTTACTCTGCATAAATATGCAAATTTATATAGAAAAACAAATGTAATTTGAATAAATATTCAGTTTTTAACCCAAATTTCAATGAGAAAATATATTCAATTTAAAGGGAATTAAAATGTATAATTTTTTTCGATAGGAAAAACAAAATTCGGTGATAAGTTTTAATATTTTAAAGAACCTAAATTTCGATAATAATATACTTTTATTGATTTAAGAATGAAAAGGAAGAGTAATATATACATCTTTCTGCGTCTCGTGGGATGTCAAAAAGTACGTCTGTTAAAAAAGGGCCGGTAAGGAAAAAGCAAGCGACGAGAACGGAAGTCTCAACGGCTACTCGACGTTTAAACGCTTTCCAGAATTCAAAGGGAGACGAATGAAATTTCGGCGAGTCTCCGATTATACTTCAACTTGCCTCGTCTACTACCACTATTCTCGTTCTCTCGTAAAACGAGCATCGTCTCACTTTCGTAGGTGGAAATACGTGGCAAGCTTTGGCACGCTGTATAACCAACGTTACCGACTATGCCAAGTGCCTGCTAATAAAGAGAACAGAAACGTGATGTTCAACAGAAAAAGAAAGAAAGAAAGTAAGTCGAGAAAATACGTGAAAGAAACTAAAAGAATTGAAACTTTTTTTTATAGATTATTGTTGCAATGTTTTTGGCTTGGATAGACACAGAGCGAGACAAAAGTTTCGAGTTGATTTGAGAAGAAAAAAATCAATTAGTCTTCAAGAAACTTTTTTAGTATTTCAGTTTTGCAATTTGGAAAAAAGAAAAGAAAAGAAAAAAAGATTATTAGAAAAACTACAGTAAATAATTATCAAAATTATCTAGAAACTTTTGAAGGAGGCTAATTTTACAAGCAAAGTTTAGAGATTTTTAAACTAAATAGAAAAATTAGATTGCAAAATCTCAGAACTTTTAAATACTGCTTCTTGTTAAACCTTGATTTAATGAGCAATTCAAACTCATATATAAATGAAAATATTATATAAGCTGCTTCCAAAAACTTTTCGGTTATGCTGAACAGGTATCATTTGATAAGGTTTAATTCGTTGACACATATCGCGTACATGCATGTGTATCATAACGCACGTAAAGCTACAAATTAAACTTGCAGATCGAGAAGCCGAAAGGCAGAAGGAACGAGCCAACTCGTTCCTTCTCGTTACGTTGGTACGTGTGCCAAACTGAAATCGGATGAATACTTCATGAAAATGAGTGTCGGGTGTATTATAGACCGTCCTACGAGAGAAGTAACACGAGAGAAGAGAGAAAGATATACACAGTGTGAGCCAAAATTAAATATCAAATATACCAATCGTAAGTTTTTAAGCCATTCCAAAGAAACATAATCAATTATTCATTATTTTGTACATTTTTTAAATATGTAATTTAAATTTACAGTTTTATAATCTGAATGAAAGGTTGCTTGAATAATCTTAAGAGAAAGTAATTAATTTGATAAATAACGTAGAAAATTCTTGCTCACCCTTTGTATTAGTCGCATACATAGAGAGATAAAATGAGCATGAGAGAGAAAAGGAGAATTTCGGAACCACACCTCGATCGCACTTTATTCGACTAACGAGCCAACTATTCGTGCGTATTCAACGAGCTGTACTCGAATACTCTCACAATAGCGTCACAAAATTCAATCCTATTCAACCAAGATACCGAATTGATGATCCACCTTAAATATTCTTTCACACTAGCATCACTCAAAAAACATTTTTCAATAAAATATAAGGATATATAAACTTGAAAGTAGCGAGATATTTGATATTATACACGTTATTTTCTTTTAATCATATTATAAAGAATAAAGTTACGTATATGGCGATGGTAGTATGTATGTAATGAGAATTTAATTGAATAAAAAATTAAAAAAAATACTTATCAGATTTCATGATATCGACTAATTAATTTTTAAACGAATTACAAATAATCTCGAATCATAAAAACTTATTTGAATACCTTATTCAATATTTTTAATGATTCACTAATACGAGTTATGCAAATTATTATCTTTTTAAGATTACTATGAAACACTTGTAAGCGTTAATTAAGAAAGACATTAATTATTATTATTAATATAAGTCTCAAAGGGAATTTTGGACGGTTGTTAAATCTTATGAACAATTTATTTTGAACTTTATTCAAATAAATAATTCAATATTTCAATTTTATTTGAATTTTCTATTTGAACCAGTATTAATAATATTTATTTCTGGACAAGAATATTGATAATTAAATTAATTATTATATTATATATATATATATTTCAGACATTATAATTATTAATTATTGCATTTATTTGGATTCACATTATCAAGAAAAAAATTAAATTACGTAACGAGAAGCTAAAGTGTTTTAAAATCGAGAGAATTTATTTAAATTGTTAACTAAGAAAATATCTATTTAATTTTACTCTATATATATAAATATCATCTCTCTCTCTTTCTCTCTCTCTCTCTCTCTCTCTCTCTCTCTCTCTCTCTCTCTCCCTCCAATAAATTAATAAACGAATAAATATAATCAACCGATCAGCGTTTTTCCTCCCTCGAGTGCTTCGGATTGCAACGAAGTTTCGTCGTTCTATTAATTATAGATAATTAACATATAGTTTCTAATGTAAAGCATTTTTCAATATACTAATCGATTTCTAAAAAAAGAATTTCCATGTAACATTGCTTTTTAATTCTGATTATACCGGGAATAAAAATATTCTTATCATAAAAAATTATATGCACACTCTTCTGCATTTTTTATACAATTTTATTTTATATTTCCTAACTGATTTGTATATTGATATTAACTAATAATGATTATTATTATTCGTTTCGATCAATAAAGTATCAATTGCAACTTTTTTTAAATTTCTATATCGTATTTTATAAATATATCAATAATTCATAAATTCTTACCTTATTATACAGATGACGTTGCTTGTAAGATAGCCTTTGATTACCTAATCAGACATTTTTTTCTCCATGCATCAGGTTATTGCATAACTGCATTATCCAATTAATTACAGGTTTTCGGTAGATTCTTCTAACATATAATCTTATATCACTTATCAAACGCGATTATCGAAAACACAATTTGCACATATAAGTGTTCACAGTCGTAGCACTATATTATTAAACAATTATTTACGAAAATAAAATCGGGGTCACATTTATCGAATTTTCAAACTATATTTTAACATCATCGAAACTTCTCGCGTTTTTTAACGATGCTTTAATTAAAAATAATTCAATAATTAATCGCGTTAGATGTACTTCGTTTTATCTACGATCCTTACATATACACACATACACATATATATATATCACTTTCCAACAGTAGTAGACACACACTCGCGTGCATATGCATCTAATTTGCATAGCAACAAAACACACATGCGCGTATACGCGAAATAAATTGAATATTATTCTTAATATCGTTCTTATATCTTCCAGTGCTCGAAGAAGACTAACAATGAATTTAAAAACAACTACGCAGTATACTCGACGAATACCGAATCACCTTCCGAACGAACACGAAGATTAATACGTTTACAAGTTCGACAACGAGATTTTCAGTAGAATAAAAACAACATAATTTCAATGTAAACACCGACGAAGGAGTGAGATATGTATACACATATAACCATAAGATTTAACGATCGATAAACAGTTTTTTCAACAAGCTTAACGTTTAATCATCCCTTTCCTTCTCAGTCGTCTTCTGACATTCGACGAGACGTGTTTAACCACGAAATAAATTTAATACTTTTCTAATATCGTTTGTTAACTTTTCTTGGTGTTGGAAAAAAAACTAACAATGCACGCTTATTGTAAAATTATTTGAATTCGATATTTTGTACGGATTAACCAGAAACTTGAAATTTTCGTGTAACTTTATCATCGAACGATCAATTAATTCGATTCATTATTGCGATTATCGAAGCAGTTCTTTTTGCGTTTTCGATGAGTGAATATCGCAGTCTTCTACTCTCTGGACAGGTAAGGTTAAATAATTAATATTTTTAATTGATTTATACTTATTAAAACTATATATGATATATATTTAAACAGTAATACAACTGTAAAAATATTAGATTATCCTGTAATATACGATTATTGTAAAATAACGTTAATTTGATATTTTTATAGGGATTAACTTAAAAAGTAAAGTTGCCGTATGACGTATCATCGAGTGATTGATGCTTGTGATAAGCGAAACAATTTCCTTCTGCATTCCAACGAGTGATCATCGAAATTTTTCTCCTCCAAAAATAGATAAGCATGATTAATTAATAATTTCCACTATTTCATATTCATTTTTGTAATGTAAAGTGTATGTGTAATAGCATAACTAAATTCATATTGTATTAAACAATTTTATATTAATTTAAATATTACATACACATATTACTATTAAATATGCTTGGAAATGCAACAATATCGTTCTGTTATTTCTTTAGATGTAAACAACAATTTAAAAACGTCTCTGAGTCTAGATGTAAACGAAAAAACACTCCGACGACTTTCATTGTTTTCCAATCAGTCTTCTATTAGATTTCGGCGTGTACACTTCGTCGGATCTAACGGGCAAGTAAATTTTAATTCCTATTCGTTTAAATGATGGTCTTTAGATGCGATAACAGGATATTATTCTATCTATGTATATACTATAACTATCTGGTGATTAGTTACTATAATGCTATACATTCTACAACAAATTGAATTCGTTAATTAATTTTTCTCAACTTTTAAAATAATATCATATTTTTACTTCTTTCATTGTTTCCTCCTAAATTCTTTATGTATGTCATATACACAGTTTCATATCATACTTTATTCTAATAATCATTTGTTATACATAAGAAAAATCCTGCATTAATATTCTAAGATTCCCAATTACTCTCATTTCATACTTTCATCTTTCCTATTATGAAATAATAAGTATAAACTCATAATAATAAAGCATTCTATTTTCTTTTCCAGGTTTTAAAATATTTTTATAATATTATTTTCTTTACTGATCTCTTGAAAAAAATACTCGATTTACATTTTTGAAAATTTTAAAGATAAACATTCTTTCAGTTGTTTTTGATGTACAGTGCGGTCGGTAGTCATACCGCGGTCGTGATCATAATAAAAACCTTGTTTAAAGTTTTTTAATTTCGTAATCGTTTGSTCATCGTCATCCTAAGGGTAGGAAACCTATCGTGCATTCATCACTGAATATTTAAAGTAAGTCAATTTTTATTTCAAACAATTCAATAATAATTGTAATAATTTTGTTAATTACGAAGATAATATTAATCGTTCCTTTTCTTTTTCTGTTTCAGAACATCATTGCAATCGTGCGCGTAGGCAATGAGGTACTCGAGTGTTTGCATCGTTAAAGAAAATATTAAAATATTCGAAATTAGAGTAATATGTAAAATGTTTTTTTCGGGTTAAGAAACTTCGAAAGTTTCTTATATTCGATTTAAACGTGTGCTCATCGACATCTTAAGGGTAGGAAACTCATCGGGCATTCATCACTGAAGATAAAAGGTAAATTAATTTTTCTATTAAACATTTCCTTAATAATTACTTATAATGTTTAAATGATATCAATGATACTAATCGTTTTGTTCTTTTTTCTATTTTCAAAAAGGTAAGCATGTGTTAGTGTTTGATATTTGAATTGCGTGCAATCTAGTTGTAAAATTAGAGTCAGTGTTTGTGCGAATAATGAAAGTAAAATTTAATCGCGAAGTAGAGTCAGTTCCGTGGTTGCGATAAAAAACACATAAGTTTTTCATTTTCGTTTGAAACCGTCCACGGCATCGTCATCTTAAGGGTAGGAGACCCATCGGGCATTTATCACTGAAGATAAAAGGTAAATTAATTTTTTTATTAAATATTTCTTTAATAATCCCGTATAATTTTTAAATGATATTAATGATTCTAATCGTTTTGGTTATTTCTCTCTTTTCAGAAGAATAAGCAGTGCCTGTTAAAATATTCCCTGTTTAATATTTTGACTGCGTGCAAAGCAGTTGTAAAATTAATTATCGAGTCAGTGTTTGTATGAATTAATAAAGTAAAATTTAATCGCGGAATAGAATCAGTGCCGTGGTCGCGATAGGAAACTCTTAGTCTTTTATTTTCGTAATCGTAATATATGGGATTGTCATATCGTTTAAAATAATATTAAAATCACGAATTAGAATCACGTTCGTACATTAATTTCAATTCCATTGCGTTTCGCGAACTATTTTTGAAATTTATATATCAAATTAACTGCGAACAAAGCAGTGTAATTGTGTTTAAATTTGTTTGATGAAAGTTGCATTTTTATTTCAAAACAGTCGTACAAACTGTTCGCGTAGTAAGAGTAAGTGCATCAGTGAAGATCAAAGAAGATTTAAAACTTACCGCGTTTCGGTATTAAAATAAAGTGTTAAATTTTTGTATTTGCATTTATTGCGTGCAAAGCAGTCTTTGAAAGCAGTTGTAGAGTCAGTGATCGGGTGAGTAATAAGTTAAAATCAAACGCGAATTAGAGTCAGTGTTGTTCGACGTATAAGAAATTTTCGGTTTCGCGATAAGAAACTCATCTATAGTTTCTTATTTTCGTTAATAATGCGTTATTAGATTCACGCGAGTGCATCATCAAGGAACGACTTCTCCAATGGGTCTTCTTCAAGAGGACATCAAGGAGCATGATGCAGCTTAACTATTTGCTACAAAGTAGGAGTGTTTTGGAGCCATCGCAGAACTTCTAATGGTAACTGTTCATGTTTCATATATGTGATATAACAGTTGGTAACGAGTGAGTCAAAAAAAATTTAAAGTTCCTCTGATGCTCAATCATGCCGAGGATGAAAGATCCTAATCGGCACGAGCTACTGGTTGTAATTATTTCAATAAATTATTGACGAGCACATGAGTAATTAATTTTTTGAATTAACTCATGTGAGAACTGTATATTTTATTATTTCAGGATAGGTTTTAGAGTATCAAAGTACTAATTTATTTATTTTTAAATTGTCTTCATCCTGAACACACTATAGCCATAGTTTTCAAGTAAAAATATAGTAATCCTGAAGGTGTACGATTTTAAGTGACACACGTTGTATACCTTCTTCGATATTTTCAATGATAATACGTGATGTGTTTCTCATTAAAAGAATTTTTTCAACCGAACGAGATAATTAATTTCTCTTTTTTATTTTTCGTTCGCGTAACGTAGAAACAGTATTTATTGTTGAAATAAATTCATGGGGGAATAAATAAATAAATAAATAAATAAATAAACAAACGGATGAAACACGTTTGATATTTTCTCGAAGTATAAAAAGAGTGATGAAAAAACCAGAACTAACTCGTAGAATATTATCGTTCGACAAAGTTGTTGGACGATGAAAAACAGAAAGAAAATGAGAGAAGAGAGAAGAGAAAAGAAAAATATGAATAATTCAATAAATACTCTAATTGTAAATCCAAAGGAAAAAAAGAATAATGACGAAAGCATCGATAATTGAAAATAATATTGACGCGCTTTTAACATATCTCTTACTCTCTTTCTCTTTCTCTTTTGTGACTATTAACGAAATGCAAACAACTCGTTCGTACAGACTTTCGTATTTTAACACTTTACAAGATATATAGTTGGACGCATTAAAGTGAACACGATTACGATTTATACAAATCCTATATGTCCTCTTTGAATAATTAATTTAATTTGACTGTGCATTTCGCTATTGTAATGGCATATACGTAATCGAATAAGTTAATCATAAAAGTTTCCATAAATGAACACGTGCCTGTAGCAAATACACAATTTCAATATAGATATATTTTATTCACACATAACTGAAAAAGTATCATAGTTTTTTTATCAAAACACATATACATACGCACAAGACGATATAAAAGAAAAAAAAAAAAGCGGCGTAATATTTTTTTATGCAAAGAAAAAGTTATTCGTAAAAATGCGTTTATTTTTTTGGTTTGTTTATTTGTTTCTTCTTTTTCGTATAATAAAATATAAAATAAATTACTTTCTGCGCATTTTGACGAGAGTTCAGTTAGGATTTCTTCACAGGGCTGTTACGCGAGATACGTTATAGCTACGTTCTTTTCCCCTTGCTTTTTATTTTTTTTGTTTTTTTTTTGTCTTTTTGCTTTATTTTTCTTTTTTCTTTCCAAACGCTACGTTCAATTTCGAGATGCCGGGTTAGCGTTTATCGCTAAAGCGCGCCGATCCCCTCATCGATCAATCACGTTCTCATCACTTTGATGCGTCCCCGTTCCCTTTCCACTTTAGGCCAACGCGTCGAAGGACAAATAGCAATTTGCGGAAATCAGAGACGGTGTGATGCTTTAAAAATGAAATTTTTCTCGACGAAGGCTACGTTATAAAGGGCGTATTGAAATATCGTTTGAAAGTGTGCATGATCAATATGTATATATGTATATATACATACACACATCTGCACGTCTATCTCATTTGAAAAACTTCTTTTCGTATCATCGATTATGTAAAATGATGTTTAATAAGAATTCAATACGTTTACTTTGAATATTGAAAATCTAATAGAATTCCAGATTTTATATGTACAATAAGTATGCGTATATGTATATATAAATTTGTATATATTTATATATGTATGCGTGTGTAAATACCGAAAACACGTAATAGGATTTTCTAATTTTCTATAGCAATGCAAGTATGTATTATACTTGTTATTGAAAATTTACGAACACAGAGAAAATGAATATTTCATACATTTCCCCAATATTATCATCATAAATTACATCATTGAATAATCTATCGTGGCGTATAATTATGAGTAAGCGTTATTAATGCTACCACGTAAGTTTAATCTTCCAAACGGTCCTTCCCTCGCTAATTGATTATTAACGGTACAGATTTGTTGTTACGGATCAACCATGGATCAGTACAAATCGTTTAGAATGTTTCAATTAATTTTTTTATTTAATTACTTGAGCTTTTTCTTAATCGTGTATTATGCTGGAGTATTCAGACTCAACTACGAGTTGCACACATACGAATTTCACATTCTGTACCATACTTATAGAAACTTTTACGTCCTATAATTAAATAATAAAATAAAACTCGAATATATTACGAATAAACTCACGTTTCAATTATATTTCATAATAAAATAATGTAATACGATGTTAAGAATTTTTCCAAAAAAAAATCAAACAAATCTAATTATAAGATGAATCTGGTAAACTCAATTTTACAAAGACATCCCATCGCTCGTCGTAAAATACGAAATATTTCAAGATAGTATCAGTCCCTTTGTGAAATTCTTACGAGATAGATGAAATTCCCAAACGGGATCCCCCATGAAAAAGTGTAATAAAATAAAAGAGAAAAGAAGAAAGAAATAAAAGAGGAAAGAGAAACAAGAAAAAGGAATTCGAATTAGACAAATACCTAAATGTGTTGCATTGTTACTGTATTTCACACCTGTGTAACACACCGTATAAACCTATCATATAACATTTCATTTAAACAAATCACAAATATACTAAAATAAAATTAACAATTTAATTTCTAGTTAATTATCCGTTCGTCTTAATCATCTGTATTAGAGTTTTGTTTAAAAATAATACTTGAGAAGAAAAGAAAAAAAATAAAATTAGAAAAATAACGAGGCGAATTTTAGGCTTAAGAAAAATTTCTTATCGAAGATCGAAGTTAGCTTCGTCGTCGAGCATGTTGTCTTCGTTAGGATCTAATCTCTTTTTTTTTCGCGTTACCCTCTTGGACAGTTTGCCAAGCTTAACCTGAAGCAAAGAGAAACCCTTTAAGTGGCATCGATTATTCCAATCGGTAAGATATGCAAATGATTGTCGTCGTCTCTCTCTCTTTCTCTCTTTCTTTACTTTTCCCCGTATCTTTTCCTATTGCCGCATGTCACGCGCGACCAACATTTACATCTCTCTTTCTTTTTTCTTTTCTCTTTCTCTTTCTATTTCTATCTTTCTCTTTCTATGATAGTCTCACGCAAAACGTAACGCAGTCACTGTCGCGTGATTTACGTTTTCTAAAGAAGATATACTCTGGGAATTAGAGGAATCAACGTTTTTTAACTTACCACTTTAATTTCCATCTCTTTCTCTTTCTCTCTTTTTCTTTTACTAACTGGAATAACAGATTGATCTTTTGGAAAAGAAAATAGAGAGAGAGAGAGGAAAAGGAAAAGAAAAAATTAGCTTTAAAACACGTACATGAAACTTCCTTTAACAAATTCTACAAATATGTCTCTCTCTCTCTCTCTCTCTCTCTCTCTCTCTCTCTCTCTCTCTCTCTCTCTCTCTTTCTTTATTTTTCTCTCTTATAGTATTTTCAAGACACCATTATATGTACATACACATACATTTCTATTGGATCTTCTCTCCTCCCTTTTCCCTTTTCATACACACACGTGTTCTAAGTATATGGTATAATACCTACAATAGTGCGAAACTGCCGAGGGCAATCGAAATATCACGAGCAGCTGCGAATCCCTTCTTCCGACCACGAGAAATGCCATAAAATCGTACGTGAACAAAACTATACAGCATGACATCGTAAAATGTAGCTGTGAACAGAATTGTCTCTTTGTTTTCCCAACCACCTTTTATTTCTCTCTTTCTCATTCTCTCTCTCTCTCTCTCTCTCTCTCTCTCTCTCTCTCTCTCTCTCTCTCTTTCTCGTTGTTTTTACATTCGTTCGTTTTCTAATCGAACTTCAAATCACTTTTAACAATAATTGCATTTTACGTGGGGGCACAAAAAAAAGTATACACGAGTAATTGGGAAAAGAAAATTTGTTAAAATTACATTTCACAGTTTAACAAATGAAATAAAATTGGAAGAAAAAAAAAATATATATAGACGAATTTATAATAGTCGAAATAAGTGGTACGTATGATTAAAAAAAAAAATAAAAATAAAAAAAGAAGAAGAGAAGAGAAGAGAAGAGGAGCCCCGGAAAAAGTGCATTTTTAGATAGAATGAAAAAAGAAAAAAGAAAAATAGGGAAAAGGTTATATAAGGCTCGATCGATTAAAAAGGTTGGTTGGTTGGTTGGCTGATCGTGACGTGGAGGGAGTAAACGTAATCGGAAGACGAGCTAAACGCGCGCACCATTACTCGCATCGCATCGGGGCTTCACGTTAACGCCACAGGTATATGGCATAGAAGGTTACCGGCACCTAAAAGGTCTTTGTTCTCTCCGCGGTTGGGGCTTTTACATGCTTCCACGTGCGGATCCATGAAATAATAGAATGGCCCTACTAATACCACTGACGACTATACAACGATGACAACGACGTAGACGTAAACGTAGACGTAAACGTATACGTAAACGTAGACATCTATCTTTACGTCTTTACAGTTCTATAGTCCTTGTTGATCTCATTCTATATGTGATATTAGGTATATGTGTGTGGGTGTGCGTAAATACGTATGGCACGTAAAACGCATCCCTTCTATCGACACTTTCAGTTCCGGTCGAGCAACGCTAGGTGCTTACCACCCCTTATGGCTTATACTCTACTCGTGAGTTTAATTATTCATATAGTAATTTCGTGCCATTGTCAGGACTCTAATGGTCGTTGGCTTTTAATAAAGGTACTTCTACCCTACCCTACCCTACCCTACCTATCTACCTTCCTACCTACCCCCTTTTGGATTTTCATTGTCACCTTCACTACTCTTCTTCTTCCTTCATTCGTTTTATTTTTTGGTTCCACTTTTGTTTTAGATTGGTAAGTCTCTTCTTTTTTTTTGTTATTATTTTAGGATTGCTGCGATTTTTATATTAAAAAAAATGATTATAATTGTATGTAATGTAATTTTCAAATAAACCTCAAATCGGTATTTTAATAATTGTTTCCATTAAATTTGGAATGCGCGGAAACTAGGTATCTTGATTCTAAAAGTGAATTGTGTTAATTATTTAGGTTCTCTTTAACTAAAATTCTTCCATTTAAGCTCATTTAATCTTAGTTAATTATTTTTGAGATTTCATATTAGCCATTCTTCTCGTTATTTTATACTCTATAAAGTTAAACGATTAAAGAAATAAAATGAATCTTTGGAGAGTTATTTAAAGGGTTTTTAGTAGTGTAACAATTGTAAAATAAAAATCATCAAGATGAAATCTTTCAATGCATCAAATTGAATTTAGTTTGAATTCTATCTAAATTTCATGAGAATCGTAAGGCGTTATGTACACGTGTAGAAAGATTGAAACTACTCGAGATTTTACGATCACGCGACTCAGCGTAGAAGTCGGTGGTGGTTTCCTAGTGACACTGGCAATTTATTTCAGCATCGAAAGACGCAAAACCTCTGGCCGGTTTAACGGATAACGATTATGGCTGGCGCGTTTTTCCGTTTCGGTAGCGATTTACGAGCGTACCTTGTCGAACCTTAGTAAGAAAGAGAGAAAATGATAGAAAATGATAGAAAATGATATAGAAGAAGAAGAAGAAGAAGAAGAAGAAGAAAAAGAAGTAGAAGAAGAAGAAGAAGGAAAAGAGACGAAACGAGATTCTAGGAGAACTTGGATTTTCTACGTCGGGGATATTTTTATCGTTCACGAACTGTCGACGCTTTTGATGTTGAATGGAAAATGGTCGATCCCAGAAACGTTCTCTATATGAAACGCTCGATGTGTTCTTTAGGAAGTGAGACTTATCGCACGATAAAATATACCCAGTTAACTATCCTAACAGTACGACTATATATCTTGAAGACAGTAACATCTCGACGTATATATACTCGATTAGAATATCTCTTGTCATATATATATATATATTGATAGTAATTTAAAAGAATAAAAAGCGAACTGTTATCCTCTGATATGCTACGATTTCTGAGACATGAATGTTTATTTTGTTCAAAATAAGCATATTAATAAATTTTGGTTGTATTTTTTCAGAAAGAATTACTCCGTGACCAACAGAATTACGTGTATCGACTAACTCTTTTTCGAATTTGCAATATAGATGTTTTACAAGATATTATTATTGTTTGTTTATTTTGATAAATCCTAATTTAAGATATTAATAACAACTATTCCTATCAAATCAAATCAACACAACAGTATGTACCAGTGTATATTTCGATTTGTAATATTTCAAAATCATCTAGATCGCAATTAAATATGACGAAGTTGACATAAAAGCAAAGTTAAGCATTCATATAATCAGTTATTTTAATATTTGCACATCAAGATTCGATTGCAGTGATAAGTTTTACGCTCCTTGTTGAACACTTTTGAATATGGCTGAGGATAAATTAGTTGCGGTGGTAGAAGTATTGCGGAAATATCATCAACATGGGATAAATGTTAAGAAAACTGCAGCGGATCTCTTCTCAAATGGTTATTTTGCGTATTCTGTTGTATGTGTAGCGACAGTAAACTATTGGTTTAGTATTTTTAATGAGCATCCTACTCGTTTCTCTATTGGACATCAAGATATTTACATAAGTTACGGAGAGTGTTTGGCTTTCCTACCTAAATTATTAAGAGACAATCCTTCCTGGATAGTTTCTCACTATAAAGATGCTTTAAAAGTTAGCAGAAATACTGTGCGTTACGAAATAGGTATTCGTCGATATTAATATCTCTACGTATATATACTCGATTAGAATATCTTTTGTCATACATAGATACATATATATTGATAGTAATTTAAAAGAATAAAAAGCAAACTGTTATCCTCTGATATGCTACGATTTATGTGACATCAATATTTATCAACGCTTATTATCATAAGGACAAACGGTCAGCGAATCGAAAATCAAATCATTTTAACTTATATAAGCTTTTCCAAAGAAATTTTGTTCAAAATAAGCGTAATAATAAATTTTTATTGTATTTTCTTAAAAAGAATTATCCCATGACAAATAGAATTCCGTATGCTGACTAATTATTTATGAAAATCCACAACAAACGATAGAATTTAACACTTTAACAGAATATTATTATTGTTTGTTTATTTTAAAAATCCTAATTTGGGATATTAATAACAACTATTCCTATCAAATCAAATCAACATAACAATATGTACCAGTGTATATTTCGATTTGTAATATATCAGAGYCATCTAGATCATAATTAAATACGACGAAGTTGACATAAAAGCAAAGTTAAGCATTCATATAATCAGTTACTTTAATATTTGCACATCAAGATTCGATTGCAGTGATAAGTTTTACGCTCATTGTTGAACACTTTTGAATATGGCTGAGGATAAATTAGTTGCGGTAGTAGAAGTATTGCTGAAATATCATCAACATGGGATAAATGTTAAGCAAACTGTAATAGAGCTCCTCACTAATGGTTATTATTTGTATCCTAAAGTATGTGAAGCGTCAGTTTACTATTGGTATCGTTTTTTCAATGAGAATCCTTATCATTTCTCATTTCAACAAATTTGCATAACTCCAGAAGAGCGTTTGGCTTTTCTATCTCTATTAATAAAAAAAAATCGTCTCTGGAAGTTAAGACACTTTGTAGATGCTTTAAAAGTTAACATAACTATTGTGCGTTCCGATATGAATCGTCTTCGATGTTTCTATGGCCCCCGAGGATGGATCCAGCACATCAAAAAGAGTCAATAAATTATTTTTATGAATCATTAACCGAACCAAACAAGAATAATGTTTTTTCAAAAAATTTGGAAACGTAAATAGGACTGCCTTATTTAAATTCAAAAAACTGTTTATTTTAACGAAGCAGTAACCACTATAATAGATAATTTCAACCTCCAAATAGACCAATTTTCTTAAGTCAAAAAAAAAGGGTTAGGCTATTTTTTGTAGTATTAATGTTAAAATATTGAAGATTCTACGGAAGATAAATTTATTGGAATTTAATGAATATACACGAAAATGATTAAAACTTTTTTTCTTACTGAAAAATTTTAATATAATAAATAACTCAATATACACATATGTGCTAGTGCATTTAAGGAGAAAAATATTCCACATGAATACAATTTCATTTTATTATGTATTTTTAAAAATAAATGCAATCATTGACAGTAATATTAAATCATTGAAATTTCTGGAGAAATAACGTATAATTATTTTTTAAAGTAAACGAAATTGTATCCCTTTTTTATTTATATTTATGTACAATAGTTAATATTATACATATTTTTTAAAGTATAACGAAGACTAAAACTATTTTTGTTAATAATATATTTCTTAAAAGCTCCAAAAGTTTCATGTGCATCTTTTTTGTAAAATGGTTATTCTTGTAACAAAAACAATAAATTATGTCACGATGAATGTATAAGAAAGTGTGAAAGTATTTAGCCATTTTTGAAATGTCAATATTTCCTAAAATAAAAATTATTTGCTTAARATATTTTTTTGTATTACATTGCTTTTTATTTTGCTTTTRTAATWAATTTTATCTCGTATAACAACATTTGTTGTGAACAAAATATTGCWCAMTATRWCAAATTTTCACTATGCMGGATGTCCGAASAGTTTCTTCTTTARAAAGAAAAAAGAATGCGTAAAATCTTATTGCTTTTTTTTGTCAATATAAATAAAATATAGTTCATTTTTAAAATGTAACAAGCTAAAATCGAAATAAAWYTAAAAGAATGTGATTAAGTTATCAATTTAATATACAACTATTTTTGCAAATAGCTTTCTTAGAATTGTCTTTTCTTTAGGCCAGTTATTTTTTCGATATATTCATACTCGATTAGAATATCTCTTGTCTACAATTGATTGTTATTTAAGCAAAWTAAAAGCGTTCTATGTTCCTCTGATACGCTACGATTTCTGTGACATCAATATTTATCAACGCCTATTGTCATAAGGACAAACGGTCAGAGAATCGAAAATCAAATCATTTTAACTTATATAAGCTTTTCCAAAGAAATTTTCTTCAAAATAAGCGTATTAATAAATTATGATTGTATTTTCTCAGAAATAATTATCCCTCGACTAGTAAAATTT
>NW_014569972.1:68253-69657 GCF_001313835.1 Polistes canadensis
TTTCTGTGACATCAATATTTATCAACGCCTATTGTCATAAGGACAAACGGTCAGAGAATCGAAAATCAAATCGTTTTGATTTATACAAGCCTTTCCAAAAGGAATTTTATTCAAAATAAGCGTATTATTAAATTTTTATTGTATTTTCTCAGAAATAATTATCCTTCGACCAGTAGAATTTCGTATGCCGACTAATTATTTATAAAATTCCACAACAAACGATAGAATGTAACACTTTAACAGGATATTATTATTGTCTGTTTATATTGAGAAATCCTAATTAAGGATATTAATAACGACTATTCCTATCAAATCAAATCAACACAACAATATGTGCCAGTGTAGATTTCGATTTGTAATACTTCAAAATCATCTAGATCACAATTAAATACGACAAAGTTGACATAAAAGCAAAGTTAAACATTCATATAATCAGTTATTTTAATATTTGCACATGAAGATTCGATTGCAGTGATAAGTTTTACGCTCCTTGTTGAACACTTTTGAATATGGCTGAGGATAAATTAGTTACGGTAGTAGAAGTAATGCTGAAATATCATCAACAAGGGATAGATGTTGAGAGTACTGCAGTGGATCTCGTCAAAAATGGTTATTTTGTGTATCCTAAAGTATGTGTAGCGTCAGTTAACTATTGGTTTTATTTTTTCAATGAGAATCCTTATCATTTCTCATTTCCACAAATTTACGTAACTCTAGAAGAGCGTTTTGTTTTTCTATCTGTATTAATAAAAATAAATCGTCGCTGGCAGTGGAAACACTTTGCAGATGCATTAAAAGTTAGCATAGCTACTGTGCGTTGCGATATGAATCGTCTTGGATTTTTGTGGAGCTCCCAAGGATGGATACAGCACATCACAACGAGTCAATAAATTATTTTTATGAATCATTAACCGAACCAAACAAGAAAAATGTTTTTTCAAAAAATTTGGAAACGTAAATAGGACTGCCTTATTTAAATTCAAAAAACTGTTTATTTTAACGAAGCAGTAATCACTATAATAGATAATTTCAACCTCCAAATAGACAAATTTTCTTAAGTCAAAAAAAAAGGGTTAGGCTATTTTTTGTAGTATTAATGTTAAAATATTGAAGATTCTACGGAAGATAAATTAATTGGAATTTAATGAATATACACGAAAATGATTAAAACTTTTTTTCTTACTAAAAAATTTTAATATAATAAATAACTCAATATACACATATGTGCTAGTGCATTTGAGGAGAAAAATATTCCACATGAGTATAATTTTATTTTGTTATGTATTTATAAAAATGAATGCAATCCTTGACAATAATATTAGGTCATGGAAATTTCGGGAGAAATAACGGATAATTATTTTTTAAAGTAAACGAAATTGTATCCCTTTTTTATTTATATTTATG
>NW_014569972.1:70332-80176 GCF_001313835.1 Polistes canadensis
TTTCTGTGACATCAATATTTATCAACGCCTATTGTCATAAGGACAAACGGTCAGAGAATCGAAAATCAAATCGTTTTGATTTATACAAGCCTTTCTAAAAGGAATTTTATTAAAAATAAGTGTATTAATAAATTATGATTGTATTTTCTCAGAAATAATTATCTCTCGACTAGTAAAATTTCGTATGCCAACTAATTATTTATAAAATTCCACAACAAACGATAGAATATAATACTTTAACAGGATATTATTATTGTCTGTTTATATTGAGAAATCCTAATTAAGGATATTAATAACGGCTATTCCTATCAAATCAAATCAACACAACAATATGTACCAATATATATTTCGATTTGTAATATTTCCAAATAATCTAGATCACAATTAAATACGACAAAGTTGACATAAATGCAAAGTTAAGCATTCATATAATCAGTTATTTTAATAWTTGCACATCAAGATTCGATTGCAGTGATAAGTTTTACGCTCCTTGTTGAAMACTTTTGAATATGCCTGATTATACATTAGCTGCGACGATAGAAGTATTGCGGAAATATCATCAACAAGGGATAGATGTTGAGAGTACTGCAGTGGATCTCGTCAAAAATGGTTATTATTTGTATCTTGAAGTATGCGAAGCGTCATTAAACTATTGGTTTCGTTTTTTCAATGAGCATCCTTATCGTTTCTCATATGAATATCCACGTATTTGCGTAACTCCAGAGGAGCGTTTGGCTTTTCTATCTGTATTAATAAAAAACAATCGTTTCTGGAATTTGGAACACTTTGTAGATGCTTTAAAAGTTAGCAAAACTACTGTGCGTTGCGATATAAATCGTCTTGGATATGTCTGGGGCTCCCAAGGATGGACTCTGCGCATCAGAACGAGTCAATAAATTATTTTTATGAATCATTAACCGAACCAAACAAGAAAAATGTCTTTTCAAAAAATTTGGTAAAGCAATTAGGACTACTTTATTTAAATTCAAAAACTGTTTATTTTAACGAAGCAGTAACCACTATAATAGATAATTTCAACCTGCAAATAGACCAATTTTCTTAAGTCAAAAGAAAAGGGTTATGCTATTTTTTGTAGTATTTATGTTAAAATATTAAAGATTCTACGAAAGATAAATTAATTGGAAATCAATGAATATACACAAAAATGATTGAAACTTTTTTGCTTACTGAAAAATTTTAATATGTTAAATAACTCAATATACACATATATGCTAATACTTTTGAGGACAAAAATATTCCACATGAATATAATTTCATCTTGCTATGTATGTTTAAAACCGAATGCAATATTCTTGAGAGTTATATTTAGTCATGGAAATTTCTGGCGACATAATGGATAATTAGTTAAAAAAAAATAAACGTAATTGTATGCATTTTCTATGTATTATATATTTCAATAATATACATTTTTTTAAAGTATAATGACGACTAAAATTATTTTCTAAAATTGCATATTCTTAAAGTGCAAGAAAAGTTTTGTGTGCACTTTTTTTGTATAATGGTTATTCTTGCTACAAAAACAGTAAATTTTGTCACGATAAATGTGTAAGAAATTGGGGAGGTATTCAGCTATTTTTGGAAATAACAGTATTTCCGAAAATATGAATTATTTGAAGGAAAATATAATGGATTTATTAAAAATGTTATGACGTAACTATCAATAAAAAGACAGAAAAATGTTTCACATATATAAAATATTATTATTATAAACAATGTAATCATTCAATTTCAACGAATAAAACTCATAAATGTTGCTATATTTGTAAATTGGCATGTAATAAAAACTATTTAAGTTGGACAATATTTGATGCAAAATGTGTCATAAGACAGATATTTTAATCTATTTTTTATGTATTTTTCAATTCTCTACAACTTTTGCTTGAAACTTTTTTCGATTAAATGCCTAGATTCTAAGATACGGCCATTTTTTACCCTTTTTAACCCTTTTTAACCCTTTTTCTCGAAAATGACCAATCCAATTGCAAAAAAATTAGCACCATTCGATACAACGTCGTCGAAAATGCCCCTTGGCACTCCAAAAAGTTCTAGTTTTCCTCTTATTGACTGGCCTAGATGTTTCTTTTTAACATCGTCGATATATTTCATAGAACGAATGTAAATGGTATATTTATATTCATAATAAATATTTCGGTATTTATAGTAATTTCATTCATAAAATTTTCATAATATACATACTATATATCAGAATGATAGGAGTAGTTGTTATCGAGAAAATTTGAAAGTTTTTAAAGTAGATAGGTTCATGCGTGTTGTATGTGTGCGAAGAAACGAAATATCAGAAGTAGAAAAATATCAAAATCAACATTGAGACAGAAAATAAATAGAAAAAATATATGATAATTCGAAGGAATTTAATATCGTATTAATTAATTGATATGTATGTTCTAATTAATATTAACAGATATAGAAAATAATCATTATTATTGAATGTGGTATTTGTTTTAAATTAGAAAACAATTTATCTTATATTGTTTTCTTTCAGATAAAAAAGAGAAACAAGGAAAGTTTAAAAAAAGATTCATTGTTTTGATTATTACTCGACAAAGATGGCTTCAAAAACCACAGCATTTTCTGTATTCTCTCGTTACCCGCTTTAATCTTCTTTTTTTTTTTGTTTTTTTTGCTTTAATACCGCTCGTTGAGCCGAGACCGCTCCGCAAAGTTTTAATAACCCGATGCCACGCACTGCAGCCCATGAAAAAAAGGAGGAGAAAGGGAGAAAAATAAAAAAAAAATAGAATGAGCGAAACAGGAATTGTTTGTGGGTTTATTTTCATCGACGTTTAAAAAAATATACAAGTGCACTTTTTATTTATTTTTTGATTTATTTTTCTTTTTTTTCCTTTTTTTCTTTTTTTCTTTTTTTTTGATTTATTGTTCATACTTCTATTTTTCGGGTCTATTTTATTTCTATTCTTTTTCTTCTTTTTTGACATTACAAATCAAGCAAACAATAGCACTCGACGAAATACCAGCTGCACCATTTCTTTCTTGTTCGAAAATTTGCAAATATTTTGTTTGTTTGCCAGTCGATAGTTCATCAAAACGTTAACATGAATATGAATCGATTGCGACCTATCTTCATCCGATTTCTGTTCCACCTTCATTTTTATATAGAAGCAAAACTGTTCGGAAATTGATTTTATCGGAATTTCTGATCAAGAAAAACATACGAACGTCTTTGTGCGCCTTCTTCGGAAGAAAATTAAAGAAAACAGAAAAATTCGTAAAATAAATACCAACTTATATATTATATATATAAATATATATAAAAATCGTTTTGTGAGCTGATTATTTCGTTTGAAAGATAGAGATAAACTCCTGAGGGATCAAGGGATGAAAACAATTTCCTTGCTAGTTCCTTCAAGGGACGAAAATAATCCCAAGGAAGTACTTTCGTTACTCCCGTATGTTCCCATTGTGGTTCATTTCGTTCTTTTCCATTCCTTTTTTCTTTTTTCTATTTCTTTTATCTGTATTACACATATCTCTTGTCTCTTTTTCTTATCGTCGAAGTCTAATAACGGAGGAAACGTATAAAGCATTTAGCAAATGCAAAGATAATTTATAGGAACAATCCAACACGGTGTCGCAAGCTGTTACTATCGTAAAATTCGTTTTCCTGGCAGTCCAGTGTCACTAAGAAAAAGAGAATAGAATTCTCTCTCGCGTAATACTGAAGAAAAGAAAATTCGAATAGTAGTAGTAGTAGTAGTAGTAGTAACCAGGTGCTAGAAGAAAGCTGACGATTCGCTAAACTAAAGTAAAATAAAAAGAAAACGACTAGAGAGAAATTATTATGAATAGAAAAAAAGAAAAAGAAAATAGTAAAAGATAGAATTGAAATATAGTATTTCATAGGAATGAAACGTAATAATCCTAAGACTAGAATGAAATAATCTTAAGAGAAACTCTCGATCTTTGTGGATCTTGATCGTTGAGAATAGATCCGAACGTTAAACCCCCTTTTCCTTCGAAAGCTTTAGCAATGGATAGTCGTCTCTATCTGAATACTAATCAAGGAAGGAGAGAACAGCATCGAATCGACGTTACGTCTGCTCACCGAGAATTGTTCCTGATCCTTCCCCTTGCCATTTCAGTCTGAAGCACCTAAATCGTGCGCTTCTCTTCTATTCTATTCTATTCTCTGAGCAAAGAAGACAGGCATACATTGCTAGAGAGAGAGAGATGAACAGAAAGAGGAAGAGTGAAAAGGAGAATAGAGGAGAGGAGGACCATGAATGTACGTTCTCTCGATGGCACGATAGGTATGGGAATCAATTAATGGTTGCCCCTGAACGACAAGGACCAAAGTAAGACAGACAAACGGATAGAGACAGATAAAGGATAGAGGAAGGAATCTTCACGTTAGAGATAGGTAAAATAGGAAGGTCCAGTAAGTACGTTTACGAGAACATCGGAAGACCGCAAGAAGCTCCTCTTCACCCAAACTAAGCAAACGCGTTACCTTCAATGCATATGCATCGACCACTTCCGGATGACCTAGTCGCATTAATTCTAATTAGATTTGCCATGATATGCGGAAACGCTTTTAGAAGCTAGTCTTCATATCCCGGATAAAAACAATTTATTCGTTCTCATCTTAAAAAACTTTTACGAATTCATCTAATTCTCTTTTTCTTTTCATCTTCTACTTCTAATTCTTCTTCTTCTTCTTCTTCTTCTTGATCTCATATCTTGAATTAGAGATTGTCAAGCTTTATCATTGGATTATAGTAAGGATTATAATTTTATTTTACCTTCTCACTCACATTTAGCGAGCCAGGCGTTAAGCTAAATCTCTGTCTATTTTTTGCCTTTTCGCATAAGTTTCAGATCCGGGTACGCTTACGCGACCAACGGACAAGGGAAGGCTTTTAACCGGCGGTAGAGCAATTACGTTTAATAAAGCTTGCAAAATTGAACTCTCCCTTTTCATCCAGGAAACGATTTTACGTTGACTATTCACCCTGTTGTGTCCACTATCGTTATCTATTTCACACCTTCTCAATTTCATTTACGATTAAACGTACTATACTATAGAATTTCATGGTTAAAATAGATTTATGTAAATATTAGAGAATAATGAATATCGATGTTAATATTGATTTACCATCTACATTTTAAATAGATGAAAATTAAATTCTAGTTTCTATTGTATTAAAAAAAAAAAAGATATCTAGTAGCAGATAATAATCTTGTTTTCATTCGTAACAATATCAGGAAGGTAATCAAATAATAGAATGATTCAAATAAAAATTCCATCTCTCGTGAACTCAATAACGATGATAGTCATACCTGAACATAAATTCAAAGGGAAAAAAACCAATTCAACTTTTCGATATAGATTATTCCAAACATTTGTCGTTTTCTTTTATTCCTTTTCCTTTTTTTTTTTATTCGCTCCTTTTTTCTTTCTATTTTTTACGTAACTTCTTCCTCCAATATTATTTCGAGATCCCCCTTAAAAGCACTTTCGTTTCAAGGTACACCTACACAACCCTCTGTTTTGTAGGAGGAAATTTATGGTATTGACACTGGCGTTAGCATTAATAGATACCACAAAGGAGGATAGGTAGTATACATATCTCTCCTTTTCCACAGTTTACCCTCTTATTTAGCTATACATACAAACAATATACCAATATACGTATACAATTTCTCGTACATTTGCACTACCAGCTTGAAGTTTGGTATCATTGCGGAAATTTAAGGAAATAGCTAATTTGTAAGAAAAATATATTAATGCCTTTAGGATAATTGAATTAATTTGTCAAAATAATTTATTAGTAATATTATTTACATTTTGAGTTATTTTTTTGTTTTATCAAGGAACGAATATTTTGTTTTTAAAATGTTCTTTCATGAAAACATTTGCCTTTATTTTTAATATGTTCTCTGGTAAACTGCATTCGATTGAGTGTCATTACAACACGAGTATTTAATATGTACGCGAATTTTGCCTGTTGTTTAGACTAGAAATTTATTTGTATAATATTTGTAAATATCTAAAAAATGTAAATTTTAATTAACACATATTTTTCTGTGAAAGAGAATTGCCTACAGTACAAATTTTAAACGGCAAATATTTGAGAATTTTCGCGACCGATTTTTAATCGATCGGTCAGAAGCCAAAATAAACGAATATCCTTTTTTTAATATACCAACCAATGTATAACCGCTGGCAATGTAAATCATAATAATCAGCTATCTGTAAAAAATATTTTAAAAAGAGTCATTCGATTCTGTAACATTTGTTTGAACAACGATGAATCGTTTGAAAATTTGTTAATATATTCAATTTCTACGGAAATCAATGATTCGAAACTTTTAGCTGGTAGTATCGCATGTAAAAAAATCGCGTTAAATAAAATACTGTTGTATAAAATTAAACAGTTATAATATATCTTGTAATTACCGTACTAGAAAGAAGTTGGAAAATTTCCATCCACTGTTCTTCTTGTTCCTTGAGACGATAAAAAACGAATACTATATTTGAATCTTTACGTTGTAAAGAATAGTTAAACATAGTCTACTTCAGGTCTAAGTACAAGAAAAGGGCAGTCTATTTACTCTTGGCTAAAACTCTTAGTCGTTACTTACAGAACTACCTCTTATTGCATTATGTTATATCAAATGTGAGTCATTAAATGAAAGTTTTGTTCCGTTCTACCTAAGAGTCATTAGATGAAACGTTAGTGAGGATAATTAAAGAAGTAGGAACACAACGATTAAAAACGTAGCGAAGGAGTTTGGAACATTGTGTAAAAAGACTAAATCACACGATAGGAAAGAGAATTCTTTAAGAGAATTTTTTATTTAATGAAGTCTCTTTTTATATTTTCCTCTTTTCTTTCTCATCTCACAGCCTCAGATATCCGTCGTCAAATCCAAGATCAATTCTGGCTTCTATTAATACTTTTTAAGAGTTTTATATCGATGTGAAAAAAGAAAAAAAAAAGAAGAAGAAATCAAAAAATCAAAAAAGTAAAGAAGTTAAAAAAAAAAAGAATATTTAAGCAGATTTAATAATCGTTCGAACTCTCGGAGAATGAGGAAGAGAAAGGGAGAAAGAGAGAAAGAGATGATGAAGAAGACGCTTGAGTTTGAAAGAACTCATTGAGTCGACCATAATGAACTCGGAATGAAAGACGGATTCGGAAGTCGGGTCAGCACCCAACTATCTACCCCGACTACTATGTCGATGAGAACGATGACGACGGAAATGACGGTGTTCCAGAAATCCGAACGATTGGAAACTACTTGAAAAGTATTGTCAAACGATTGAGAAAGATGAAGAAAATACTCCCTGATAATATCGTATATTCTGAAATGAAAATCCTTTTAAATTAAAATCATTTGGTATTGCATTGTTCTTGGTTTGGTTTTTTTCTTCCCTTTTTTCTTTTTCACAATTATATGAAATAATCGTAGTAATTTATTCGAGTTTAATTGTACAAAATTAAATCCAATAATTTTCCACGAATTCATACAATGATTTTTATTAAATAGAATATTTTATGTGACATTCGAATTATTTAATGTGTAAGCTTGAAAAATATGCAGTATTACCCTTATTACCTTTCTAACAATTTGGCTAACGCTTATAATCAACTAATACCAGAACTTTAGATGTGCAAAGGTTTATTCTTGATATATAAAATTGTTTTATATTTAATTTTTTTTTTCTTTATATTTTATTGAGCACGTAACGATGTCGTAAAAATAAAAGATAGTTTCGATCGACAAGGCGGATTACCCGGGAAGTATAATTTTTTCTTTGGACGATCGAAAAATCGGTTGCGTTTATAAGACACTTTATTTTTTTTTTTTCTCCTGACGTGGCAAAATCGACGGACAAACCTCCCTTACGAGATACTCGCTTTAGGGATAAAAGGTAGTAGAAAAGAAAAAGAGAGAGAAAAAAAGTAGGAAATGGTTTTACGAGTAAGTTTCGCGAGATCGTTCGATTTTATGAAATCGAGGATCGTTACTGGGTACCTAGAGTTTGCTGAGAAAAGGTACGAAATACTAGGATCCTTTTCTGTTGACTTGTGAAAAAAGAACCGATGACCAAAATGCGAAAAAATAAATTGAAGAAAAGTAAGAAGATCAAGCAGGAAGGTATCTTACTTGGAATAAGGCTTGAAGAAAAGTGTAAGTATAGTGAAATAGAAGACTGTTGAAAGAAAGAAGAAGGGAAAAAAAGGAAGGGTAGGTTTTGTAGTAGTAACAGCTACTACGGTACTCTACTAGGGTCTACGTGAACCGAATAAATGTCGATGTAGAAAATATGCTTCTTACAAATAGAGAACCTTTCTTTGGGCTTCCAAGAGATGTTGGGATCTTTATTTCATGTTCTTATAGCCTTTTCTCACTTATTCTTCTCCTTCTTATTTTTATTTTTCTTCTATTCCGTCTATCCATCTTTAGTATTTTTCTTTACTCGAGCACAAACAATATTACGAACAATCCTCACGCTCCAAATAACTGATCGAATGTGTGAAAAAAAAAGTCTATCTCTCATCTAACAGTCTCATACAATTTTCAAATACATGATTTACGAGAATGTTTGTACAAGATGAAGAACAATCGTCGAGTGAATAATAAAATCCTATTTTTCACCTATGTAGATAAAAAATACAATATTTCATATCACTTTTGAGGGGCCTGTAAATAATTTTCTGTTAGAAAAATATTTATTAATCATTCGGAGAGAAAAATGAAAAAGTCAAATCATGATAATTCAATATTATAATCAAAGATCTTTGTATAATTATTATTTGGATTAGATTATACATTTGATTTCGATGAAATTCCAGAGAAATTTTAATAATATTTGGTCTTAGTTTTATGCATACTGGACGTCTCGATTTTCATGAATATCTAACCAATGAGATCTTCTTCGGCAGATCGGATATGTTACCCCGAGCAAAGAAGTCAAGAGCAGACTGATAAGAAAGAGGAATACAGGAAGACGTTTACGGTATCAAAGTCACTTGAGAGCAGTCCTACGAAATGGAACAAAAGTTGGATACCTTTCTCGCCTGCGTATACGATTTTCTTATTTTTTCCTTTCTATAATACCTGCCACTGACACTTTACTTTAACCCCCATAAAGAAACTACTTTAGATTCTTTTCTCGATGCATTATTATACATGCAAGATGCATTTAAATGTAAGCTGAACAAACTTATACGAATGAATTAATAAGAAAATAAATCTATTGGAATGAATTAACAGAAAAACAATGTATACGAATGAATGAATTAAATCATTTTTATTTGTTTCTTTACAAAATTTATATATAATCGCAACAAATATATTTTTATAAATAGAAGGTAAAAAATAAAAATAATATAGCAACGCGACACATACGACAAGAATGCAAAAAGCGTATACGAAAGAAATTTGAAGGTGACGGGGGTAAGGGGATAAAAATGTAGTGAAAAAAAAGAATTAACAGAAGAAATCTTGCACGTGGCAGATAGAATAAGCGAGTGAGAAAGGGGGTTGGGGGAGAGGGAAAGAGGTAGACGCTTTAACATCGATGCAGAGCACGTGCAATGAAGGAGGAATCTGTTCGTACACGGGCACACTCTAGGTGGGATGCGTGCTTTCGTGAACAATCTATTCTTCTCTTTTTCTTTCCTTCCTCGAACATTCCCCCAAGTATTGAGAAAGGAACGCTTTAAAGCGACGCCTCCCTACGACAAGCATAGAAATAAATACATACGTCTTGAATCTGTCTACTTTTTCGGAAGAAACTACTTTCATATACAAGATATAATATATATATATA
>NW_014569972.1:80210-85213 GCF_001313835.1 Polistes canadensis
TTCTCAATCAGACGTGTATATATTATATATGTAATATACATCCATTTTATTAAATCCTTATAAGCAAATTATGTTCTCTCCATGAAAATTCATTTTACATAGAGTAAGATTAAGTGAACCAAAATTTATGGGATTATTATTTATGATTTTTATTTTAATATAATATATTCCAAAATATCCGTAATTTTAGTTTTACGTGTTTTAGTTATCCAATTAATTTAATTTTAATTTACATACATGTATACATAAATATGTGTGGTAGATTATTTTTGTATTTTGAATTTAAAGAAAATTCTTTGAAAATACAATGAGAAAAGTAGAGAAAACGTGATAGAGATGATGTTAAAATTCATTTTATATAAAGTATAAAATTATGTGTTAACCAAATTTCATAAAATTATTATTTTTGATTTTTCTTTAAATATAATATATTCAAAAATATCTCTGTAATTTTTTGATTTTACGTATTTAATGATCAACTAAATTTAATTTTAATTCACATACATAGATACATAAATATTTTTGGTAGATTATTTTGGCATTTTGAGTTAAAAGAAAATTCTTTGAAAATACAATGTGTTTAGTAAAGAAAACATGTTAGAGAAAAAAGGAATAGAAGTGAGAGGAAATAAACGAGCAAGGAGAATCGTAAATTAAAAGTGTGATGCGCTTAGAGTTTGGTCTATCTGTCTTCCAAGAAGGCGCCATTATTTAGGTACTCTTTCTTTCAGTATGTTCTCTGTCCTTTCTTTCCCGTCCACTTGATAAGTCTTCGAAATGTAAAAAACGAGGGCAAACGGGATAAAATAAGAAGATAGAGAAATAGTAAGAGAAGGAAAAGAAAAAGAATGAGACCGGAGATGTTCGAAAGGAAAACGAGAGCTACATGTTTTACAAAGAGTTGCCCTTCTTACTCTTTCTCTCTCCCTCTCTCTCTCTCTCTTTTAATCTTTTCTATTTCTTTCTCTTTCCACATTATTATTATTTTTCTTTTATTTTCCATTTTCTATTAAAAGATTCACTTTCTTACCATATAAATTTCTATAGGCATCCTAAAATAAAATCACAAATATTCACTGAAAAAAAAATAAATTATTTCTTTAATTGATATTAAATATTTTTAGTATCTACAAAATAATCTTGAATAATTCTAAAAGCAAGGATCCTTGTTAACAAAAAAATAAAAATAAAAATCATTCATTAAAGTAATCCTACCTCTTAGACCTACTACTCTACCCTTTTTTTTCCGGTCTACGTGAAGCTGCCAACTTTCCACCCTCCTTCTCTTCACCATTCCTCCTTCATTTATCGTTCGCGCTCGTTTGTACTCGTAAAAAGAATCGTTCACACCTAGAACGGATTTGTTATTGTTGTTGTTGCTGTTGGTATTGCTGTTATTATTCGTCTCGTACTCTTCCTCGCAAAAAAAAAAAAAAAAATCACCTAGCCCCGATTGCTCTTCATCTACCCATCCCTTTCCCTCTTTAACATTTTTCCTTCATTCTTTCTTTGCATTTTAGCGTTTTAGTTTTCCCGTTTTAGTTTTTACGTTTCCAAGCGTGATCGAGTAAACCGTGCATAACCTTCCGGCATAAATGACTACATCCGTGAAAAATACGGGGAATGTTCCGGGTTCAGGATTCAGCCAAGTCTCGCTAACAACCGCTTCTTGTTATCTCGTTTGCAACAACACTTCTTGAGTATTTGTACGAGCTGAATGAAATAATAAAAAAGGACAAATTGTTTGCGTAGGAAGTATGCAACGATGTCACACTGATATTACCTCTACTTACATTTTTCACTTCTCTTCCATCTCAAATCGTCTATTCTTCTTCTTCTTCTTTTGCTTCTTCTCCATTTCTTTATTCCTTCCTTCCTTCCTTCTTTCCTTCCTTATCTTCTTTTTCTTTTTCATTCTTTATTTCTGTCTTACTTTTGAAACAATACACGGTACAATTTTAGCGACAAGTAGAATAGAAACTTTTTAATAGCATAGTCGAGAGAATATTTCAAAGGCGACAAGATGAAAGATATCTACTCATTTTACGACAAAAATACAAATTGCAAATACGGGCTTATATCGTACTAAGGTAAAGCATTTCACGAATTTATTTTCACTCAAATATATAGAGTGCAGTTAGGAGATTTGTCGTATAATAATCAATAATATTTTCGCGTATTTCTTTTTCTCTTTTTCTCTTTCTTCTTTTTCCTTCTTTTTTCTTTTTCTTTTTTTTTCTTTTTTTTTTTGGCATGGGAAATTTTAAATACACACAGCTGCCGTGGGGTTGTTAGAGGATGAAAACGGATCAAGCTTATGTAAACTTTGAATTTAATTTCCTTTAAAATTCTTTTCTTTATCGACTACACCTTTTTTATTTAGATTAAAATGAAACGTAACAAAGGTTAATTTTAATTCGATAAAAAAAGAAATACCAATACACTTGCGAGTAATCGAATCCATATAAAATACTTTACTTTTTATTTTTATTTTATATTTTATTTTGTTTTTTGTTTTTTACTTTTTTTTTTTTACGTCGTTCTACTAGACTCTATCATCGATCACGGGTATAAATTCTATCAGCTGTAGACGTCCACCTACTTATAAATATTTCACGTTACTTTTATACAGCTTATTATACTGTTATATCGCACCGTTCGAATCACTATTCCCGCAAAATTTTTTTCACTGCACTCGCTCGATTTTTAACTCATACGTGCTGATCCTGTTCTCATTAGCAAAGAAAAAAATCCAGGTATCTATAATTGATGTAAAACAGTCTGCAAGTAAAAGACAAAATATAACTAACCTTATTTTAAGCAACGCTTAGCAAAATTAACGAGACACATAATTTATAGGAATTCGAAATGATAAAATCTTTGATTCTTTGTACTGCAGGATAAGCTAATTAAAAAAAAAACCTGGGATAATAAAAGCTCGTATCAAAATCGAGTTTTTAATTTTTCTCTTCTTTTCCTAACAACAATAATTTTCCTTCTGTCGCGTTTTAACGTTTACGAAACATGCAATCACGAGACAATCGATTTATAACTGTGAATTATGAATGAACTAAATTCCTATCAATAAAAAAAAATGAATGAGATAAGTTTTTTTTCCTTTAAAAATAAATTTTTATTTATTAATAATTATTCTCTCTATTTTTTATTTTCTTTTTATTGTACATTTTTATTTTCTCTTTACAATAGCAAATGAATTATTCTGTAAAAAGGAAAAAGTATCCTCGTTACTCAAGCCCATTCAAAACTCAAGATTTTAAAGCACAAAATATAAACCACCAAAGAGACTAAAGTAATGTACCTCTTTCAAACATTGTTTGAATAAGAGAGTGATAGAAAGAGACAGAGAGACAGAGATAGAGAACAACAAAAGCCAGAAAGTCTTGAATGAAGTCTTCGTCGCAGAATTGCATATTATGCTAAACAGAAACGCACGAAATTCTAGCACAACAGGATAAATTGACTTACGTAAATACCACGTTACAACAACTCTATGATAATTTACCAAGCGCATTGTTGATAGACTGCAAACATGAAAATTCCACGTTGGAGGAAACTTGAATTTATCCACATTTAAACAATTACATATATACATGTAGTAATTATTCAGAAATTTCTTTTTTTATATTAAAATTCATCTTAATTTATCATATCAATGAAAATTTTTATCTGATTTTTACGACATACTTTTATTTTCATGAATTTAATGAAATTTCAAATAAAATATAAAATATGGCATTGAAACACAACAAAAATAAAATTAATATAAATTCATATTTAAAAGGAATGCTAATTGGGATAATATTTTTGCGTAGAAAAAATAAAAATAGGATGAAATCTAAGGATTATCCAGCTTTTTATTTATTTTTCTTTTTTACCTAACATAAAAGCATATTTCCTATTAGAGGATATTTTCTTATGCTGTTTATAACTGATCATTAAATTATATACGCATGGCCAATTTCGATACGCTTGAGAGATATGATAAAGTAGAGAAAGGGTACAGGTAGATGTTTCGATTTTAGAAATTGTCCACGTTGATCTCGATCGGTAATCTTGTCGTTCCATAAAAACGAGTGTCTCTAACAAACGGTTAGGGTCAACGTTCATAGAACCGATTAATGTACCGAGACGAACGCTACATGTCCCTTATCTCTTACCGGATGTAATTTTCTTCTCGTGAACATTAAAATAAACTTTAACCCTAATAAAGACTCTTTAAAATCCAATCTTGTTAATGTAAACAAATTAAACAATTATCTAGGATTTTGTTACAATCGAATTAATAATATCATACACGTGTGTGTTTTAATTTCAATTAATAAATAATTTGTAGAAAAATATTAACCTAATAAACTTAAATATTATAAAACCTGTGTATTTTTGTTGTTATTTTTAATTAATACGATACTTGTGTTATATATTTATTTTGTATAATGCACAAAAATTTGTGTAAAAATAATGCATTTAAATTAATATTTAATAAAAGACATAACAATATTTGATTTAATTATTTGAAGAGGAGTAAGGAAATTTATGAATTAGTTGGATTTCTTTTGAAGAAAAAATCATGGACTTTTTAGTTCCTCCATTCGCATAACTGTCGACTCGATAAAACGTTTCACAAGTAGCCCTAACAATTCACCACCCCCCCCCTCTCTCTCTCTCTCTCTCTCGAGTTCACCTTAAGTCACTTATACCGTACGTGCGAACATGACTTTCTTACGACTTAGTTCGTCGATTTAAAGTCACAGATAAGTACACTTCGGTAAGAAACTTGTGCCGGGAATTCTAAGGAAAGTTGTTACGTGTGTGTTGTTTGCCCCCGAAAACTGGGTCGTTGTATACGATTGACGAAAATCTTGAAAATTGTAGATACTCGAGACTTCCGATCGTTGCTCAGTCAACTGAAACATATTGTTGATGCGACCGATGCCTTAATCGGTACTCCAGTGAATAGTAGTGAATCGAAAAATGCCCTTACG
>NW_014569973.1:0-2878 GCF_001313835.1 Polistes canadensis
ATATTCTAGAATTTAGAATAAATATTAGAATAATAGAATAAAATAATAAAAATTATTATAAAGAAATAATTTAAGATATAAATTTCTCTAGATAATAAAATAAAATGTCTTGGTTTATTAATTATCAACTTTCAAGGATACCATCTCTCCCACCTTTGTTTTTTTTTTTCTTTTTTAAATCCCAACAACTCAATTGCATTTGCTATAATAGATTGTAGGGGAAAAAAAATGCATGATATTCCTCGGGTTTGATCTGAATTTCACTTGTGAACGTTATATAGATTATTATTATTATTATTATTGTTATTATTATTACGTAGATTAGTAGTAGAGAAGGTGCACGCCCATAATACACGCGTGCACGTTCTTACGAGTTTCACATTCTATGATTGCATTTTGTTCGGTTTAAATGTTACCGCTGTCTCAGCCACACGTCATTCGTTTTCTCTCTTTCTGTTTTATTTTCATATATATATTTTTTTTTGTTCTCTTTATTGTTTTATCTTGTCCGATTATCGATATCATTTTGTCCACGTGTTAAATTATTTTTTTAATTTGAATTTTCTCAAGAAACAACTGTAAGAAAAAAAAAATTACATTTCTCTCATTTATATTATAATCTTTAATAATAATAATAATAATATTAATTATTATAATATTTTTAATTTTACATTCTTTTTCTAGAGAATTACATCTCTCATTTATTATATATTATTTATAATAATAATAATAACATATATATAATTTTTGTAAAACTTTAAATTACTTTCCAAGGATACTTTCACCCTTTTCCTTTACTCACGATGAATAAACAACTAGATTGTTATAGTTAGTATAGAAGAACCAATCCTACGGAATCGAGATAGGCCAATCTCTCACGTTGACCTCGACGCCCTCGTAATTCGAAATGTTCGGACTCGATCACCACGATCCTAACCGTGCGAAAGCACGATTTTCCTATCTTTTTGCATAGAATTTACATTTGTATTATATGCACAAGATATATTCCAGGATTAATTTATCAATGAAAAATTATGATATGAACTAATTCAAATATAAATTAATTTCAATGGATATATTCATTTGCAAAAATTTCGAATAAATAACAATAAAATATTTTGTGTATTTTTTCACAAGATTTAAATTAAATATAATCGTTTAAATAAATATATAGAATTATTGTAATTATTTTCTAATAATATTAATCAAATATAGTATACTCGAATTATATTATTAAGTAATTAATAGAATTATATAATAATAAATATTTGTTTAAGTAAACAGATTTATTTTATGATCTTGAATTCATAATTATAAAAATAATTAACAAGTCTCGAAAGTTTATTAATTATTTCACATCATGTTATTTGATATTAAAACAGGAACACCCTGTATATATATGAACGATTGCAATAATTCGTACTCAATTATCATAAATGAAACAAATCTAAAACTACAATTGTTATCATAATAAAACATTCAGATATTATTTAAAATTTTGTAAATAATAAAGTATGGTGCATAAAATTGTATATCTCGATATAATATAAATTGACCTAATTTTTCTTAAATCGATATTTATTTAAAATAACATGATTTTAAATGTACTTATACAATGTGTCTTATATATATATATTATGATTTAATTAAATACGAGTCCATTAAGTTCCATGCATGCATTTATGCATTTATGCATGCACGTATGTTTGCATGTATGCTTGCATGTTAAAAACCAACCACCTTTTCTAGAAAACGTAGAAAGTACGAGGGGCTCTGTTAACATCGTTGTTGATCATTGTGTAATTTTCTAGGAAACTAAAACATTACACTGGGTATATATATAAATATGATCAAATATGGTAAACTCGATCAAAGTTACAAATTATACGTTTGTCGTGCTACTGTTCTTAAAGGACCTTTTTTAAAATGATTACTGATTCGAATGCGTGACTTTCGATGAAAGTTGAAAACAAATCGTGGAATTGTTAATAATGAGTTTTGCATTGGATCATTGCCAATGTTCGTTACTTTCACGAATGTGTTTTCACAATTTTTTCATCGAAAATAGTTAACTTTGTTCTTATGATATATTTTTTATTCATTAATTTAACAAATTTAACGTTGTTCTTATGTGTTAGTTATTTTGAAAATATTCTTTTTGTTTTTTTTTTTTTTTTTTTTTTTCTTTAAAATGTATAACAGTTACCTCATAAATATATTTCTTAATACAACGAGATTTCACGTGAGAGTTTACGATTACATTTATTTTTATTCTTCTTCTTCTTATTTTTCTTGATTTTACTTTTAGAGAGTTGGACCGTCTTGTTGCGTGACTTAAAGAAGTATAAAAAAAAAAAGAAAAAAAAGTTTAACATTTACTACCGGTTGTATTACGAGTTTAAAACCAACAACACACAACGATCGTTCGTTCATCTATATTTGGAACTTTGCATTCCAAATAGATATATGTTCCACCTACACACACAACACACAAGTAATCTATAGGAAATATTTAGATGGAAACTTTGATTAAACAATATAAAAACAATTAATTAAATATTATTCAATAAAATAATATATTCATTATAGAAAATGTTAATATGCTTTTGTTCTATTAACTTGATATTGAATTACTATTAATAATGATTTTTAACACTAAACTTATATATACGAATATAATTTCATGCACAAATTTATATTTTTATTATACAAATAAATTATATATTATAATATAGATTGAAATTTTTTTTGTGGATCAACAATTGTATAATGTGAATGATATATACATTTATTAAACGACAAAATGTCTAAAACATAATATTAATAAATTAAATTTATCATCGTTTTGAATAATAGTAAAAATAGAAAAATTAGATAA
>NW_014569973.1:5286-6842 GCF_001313835.1 Polistes canadensis
TTATTTATTTCTGAATTGTTCTACACCCCCCCCCCTCCTAACAACAATTGTTAAATATATTCTTTTGTTTATTCGTCGGATTATTTTTTCGTACCCTTAAAAGAATAAAACTATATAATAGATAAATAAATAAAAATAAAAAATGAATTGTATTTATTTATTTAATTATTTATTTATTTATTTATTTATTTCTCGTTAACACACGTGTATTTAAATATCAAACGGGTTTCACTTTTGTCGGTAACACGATAAATAAGTAAGCGTGTATTCGGTTCAAGTTTCGATGAGAACAGGTCTGACGAAGGGATTAAACCCTTCAACCTTATTTCCTGTCCTGCCAAAAGTAGGCCAATGTAATAATAACGCACGAAAAGGATCGAAAACAAAATACGAACCTTCCTTCCTTCCCTTTTAATTTATTCGAAATTTTTCTACGAAACAACAACAACAAAAAAACACTCACCACGAGTTTTCCTATTAATTTTAATTTCGTTACATTCAATTTGCAACATTTTTTTTTTCTGTTTTTTTTTCGGGAATAAAAAGAAATATAAAATTAGAAAAAAATAAAGAGAGAGAGAGAGAGAGAAAGAGAGGATCAGAGTTTTATTTATAAGCGGATATATACCGGGTGACCTCGAGACACCAGAAAATCAAGCGAGGACGAGAACGGAGTAGGTGGTGTATACCTGTTTTATTCGTTTACTATACATACACATACACACACACATACATCTCCTTTCTTTATTCGCCAGGGACGACAAAGTATTTTGCACACTGGTATTATCATTTTTGTAAATTTGAAATAACATTTGCCAAATTATTCTTATCCTTGCTATTTATCTTTTTATTATCTTTTCATTATCTTTTCTTTTTTTTTTTTTATTTTTTATTGCAAACTATCGAAGAGATACGATCGAACGAACGGGATTGAACGAACAACAGGATCCACGCAGCCTTGCTTTCGATTTGCATTTTGTCGAGATCGATTGTTAACGATAATACACTAAAAGGTGTTACATTGAAATGAAAAAATAAAAAAAATGAAGAAGAAGAAGAAGAAAGAAACAGATCAAATTTAGATACTAATAATCATATTATTCCATTATCTTTTTTTTAAGAGTCAAATTTTAATCTAAAAAATTCATTTATACCAGAATTATATATATTATTTATGTAAAAAAAATAAGAATGATTAAAATGATCAAAATAAGATCACCAAAATTGAGATCAATTATTATGAACGAGTTACACGTACTGTGTATCATGTATATACATATTTATGCATACATACATATGCTAACGTATAAATATTAAAGATCTAGAAAAAAAAAGAACAAAAATACAGAAACAATCAATCATACGTTTATATTATTTGTTAGGGTAAATCAAAAAAATTCGCGTATATTTGTACAATTAATATTTATCAAAATAAATTGTASAAAAATAATCCATTGATATGCAATTTCAAAATAAAATTTCAAAAATTCACGAACTTTTGGATCAACCTAATGTTTAGAGGAAAAAAAACAAACAAGATTAAAAATGATTAAAAT